>NC_141827.1:4017500-4030000 GCF_982586985.1 Callionymus lyra | reverse complement strand
GACGCTGACCTCGGGATCATCGAGGATCACAAACATTTTTCTCTGACACTTGAGATCAATCACGACCAGAGATGATTTCACGTGAAGATCCAGCGAGCAGTAAATCCACTGATGACACCAGAACTGGATCTTCTTCAGAACCTTCGCTGGTTCCACTGATCAGAACCACGTCTCGTGAAGTGAGTCGACTCGGTTTCAACCACTGGAAGTTCATCAGACTTTATACAACGAGTCCCTCAGAGACTTTTCGGGATTGATGACGCGCGGTGACAAACCTCCATGCTTGACCAACCACAGCAGAGTGGGTGTGGTTATGGTCAACAAGATTTAATCTCCAGAAAATCAAAAAAGTGTTTTCAGTGGGCGGAGCTTAGGACAAATAACTTTTAAAATCATTATCATGTGAATATTTATATATTAAATTATTCTTAAACCTCAATATTCACACATTTTAATGATAGTTTTTAAATTCCTTAAATAAAGTATTAACAACATTTTTTCCTTCTATTTGAATTATTAGATGTCATTTATATCAGAATTTATCATTGTTTATTATTATTATCTTTGTTTTTTATTATTTCATAATCGTTATTATTATTCATATTGTTTTTTGCACTTTATGTTTATTTCATTTGTTTCAATTTCTGTTTCTAATGTGAACTTGCTGCTATAATAATGATAGTTATAATAACTATCACACTAAAAATAATAACGTAATAAATATCATAATAACAATACTACTAATAATATAGTAATAATAAGTATCATGACAACAACAATAATATTAATAATAATAATGCTTTTATTAATAGCTATCATAATAACAATATTAATAATAATAGTGATAATAACTATCATAATAACAACAATAATAATATTAATAATAACTATCATAATAACAGTAATAATAACTATCATAATAACAGTAATAATAACTATCATAATAACAACAATAATAATATTAATAATAACTATCATAATAACAATAATAATAATAGTAATTACAACTATCATAATAACAACAATGATAATAATAATAATTGTATTAATAGCTATCATAATAACAATATTAATAATAATAGTGATAATAACTATCATAATAACAACAATAATAATATTAATAATAACTATCATAATAACAGTAATAATAACTATCATAATAACAACAATAATAATAGCAATAATAACTATCATAATAACAATAATAATAATAGTAATAACAACTATCATAATAACAGTAATAATAACTATCATAATAACAACAATGATAATAATAGTGTTATTTTGAAGGCATGTTATGACAATCTTCCCCTTGACTAATTAACAATTTATTATTATTATTATGTTGTATTATTACATGATAATAATTAATTTGATTAAAATTTATTGCATTATTTGTATTTTGTTGTGATAAAAACATTATTATTTTAACGTTATTGTTTTTGCACTTTATGTTTAATCTAGTGTATATTCATGTTTAATATTCTTCTAGTGGTGTGAACTTTCTGCTATAATAATGATAGTATTAATAACTATAACAACAATTATAATAGTTATAATAACTATCAAATTAACAACAATAACAATAATAATTTTATTTTGAAGGCATCTCAATGTTATCACAATCATCCCTTTGACAAATTAACAATTTATTATTATTATTAAGTTGTATTATTACATGATAATAATTAATTTGATTGTTTAAATTAATAATATTTTTTAATAAGATTATGTTGCGATACAAATATTATTATTTTATTCATATTGTTTTTGTACTTTATTCTTAATCTAATATATATTTATGTTTAATGTTTTTCTAGAGTCTACTGTGAACTTGCTGCTATGAAAACGTTCCCACTGTCAGACGAATCAAGGGATATCTTATCTTATCTTATCTTCTCGTCATTATCGTGTGAAGAACAAGAACACACAACATACGAGTCTCTGATTAAAACAAGAATAAAGAATCACGTGGAAGAAAAACAGATACCGACAGTAACGTTGCTTATAGCGGCCACCTGTGGTGATCCGAGGTACTTCAGCGGTTACTTGAGCGCATCCTTCACGAACCTAATGAAGATCGACGCAAACGTAACATCTGCACTTTCTCTGCGAGATTGAAGGACGTCTCACCTCCAGATGTTCGTCAGGACCAGAGAAACGATGATTCCAGTCCAGGAGGATCATAAACGCTGCATCTGGAGCAGATCTCGAGTCACGCTTGACTTGACGAAGCTTGTTATCACGTAGTTATCACGTAGTTATTACGTCGTTATTACGTCGTTATCACGTAGTTACCTGCTGCACCACTAACGAGGTTATTACGACTGCAGCACATCTGGATACCTTCATCTTTTTAAAGACTCCTGTGCGGTTTCAACTTTTATTCCAGCACTTTCAGTCTTTTAAACATAAAATAATAGATTCACTTTTAACGTGATGTTTTTCTTCTGACTCGAGAATTTCAATAAAAAAGTTCATAATGAGAGATTTTTACTCAGGAGTGAAGCTGAAGCAGAGAGTATTAGTGAGAGGATGACTGTAGTATAGACTATAAAACCTTCTTATTATTCTTATTATTCGTATTATTCTTCTTCAGGCGCCACATAATCTCTGTCTCGATTATGTCTTATGTTGTGTTAATGTTTTATTTTATTATTTTGTTCTGTACTGTTTAATAATGTTTATTCTGGACACTACAACAAAAAATCCTACGTTTTGTTTTGTACGAGTTTCTGATTTATTTAGAAATGTTTTTAAAGGCAATAGAAACATTTTCTTACTACTTCAACTTACGACTATTTAAAGATAGTTACTGTATCTGAGGAAGTTTTTTCTCCTTTTATTAAATTTTATTTCTATTTACAGTATATCATATTATTTCAATAAAACGTATAAAGAAATTAAATATTACAAAATTCAATGTACAGGATATTTTTCCACGTTTAATTCATTTCATTTTAAATGATATATATAGTATATACTGTATATATAGTGTTGATATTTTGTTTTATTTTATTTTACTGAATTATGTACTTTTTGTCATTTTGTTTACACTGTTTACTTTAATCTCTGTCATTGTTGTTGTTATTCACTTTGAACATCTTTTATTTACACACTTTTTTGTATTACTTTCAACTATTATATGTTGTTTATTTAGTTTCCAAAGATAAAAGGTTTAAAGATAAAAACACTTTTACAATATACACATTTAATTCTTTTTCATTATAAAACTGAATTAAAAGAGTGTTTTTTTTGTATGAAATCTTCTTTGTTTGTTTGAGTATCTTTAAATAAAAGTAATAAAAAAAAGAAAAATCAAATGAAGACTGAACCTTTTTTTTAGAATGTCCTTTTATTTATTTAAAGTTTTCCCATAATTTTTAATTCTTTATTTTCCCTTTTTTTCTCGTGGATTGACGGCCCCGTATAACAGTCTACAGTTAAAGTAAGGTGCGGGGGCCTCTCTGACTCCATCCTTGCGGCCGCATGATGTCAAATTATTAATATAAAGCATTTAGAAATGTTTTTGACTGAGTATTTAACATTATTATGACTCAACTGTACATTAAACTTGTTACTTTATATTTGAATAACTTTTTTTTTTCTGTTTCCTTATTTATAAATGTCCTTTCTACGGGTATTGGTTTTATTTTTATTTTTTTTTCAGATTTTTATGAAATAGATAGAAATAAATAAATAAATACAAAATTGATTTTATGACGTAACATAAATTGTTTTTAATTTGATGTACATTGATTTAAATGGTCAAATATATAATGTTGAGCTCTTGAGTTTCTTCTTCACTGAATTTCAGACTTTTTGTCTTGATTTGTGTTTTATATTTAGCTCTGTTATTGTTTAGTATTTTATTTACTTAGTATATTATATCTATTATTTACGCACTTGATTCATTGTTGTTATTGTTGATCGAAAAACAGTCATAATTATCAACTATTTGTTGTTTGTTTGTTTAGTTTTAAAATGGGCAGGAAATAAAATATCACTTTTCTAATATATATGTTGATATTTGAATGAAGATTTTTGTCTTACTGAATAAAAAAAAAGTTTGGTTTAAAATGTGCAATTTTACTTTATTATTTTTGAATAAAATGTAATTTAAAAATGATATTTTATAGAATCAAATAAAGAATGACACTTATTTTAGATTGTTCTTTTATTTATTTAAAGTCTCCCCCTAATTTTAAATTCTTTATTTCTGCCTTATTTAAATATTTCGTGTTATTGAATATGTTTAATTTATCAAATATTGTGATTAAAAACGATATAAACCCTCAAATATATATCGCGCCACAGTTTCGTGCTCGTGCTCTCGCTGATGTCTGCTGACCTCTACTGGTCATGCAAAGAACTGCATATTGACTTTTTAAATCGTGTCTGTTCCTTATTTTACCAGTTATTGTTTGGACCGACGGACAGATCGTAGGACTGGCGAGCTGTCCAGGGTGTCCCCTGCTCACACTGGGATGGATTGGTGCGTTCAATGACCCTGGTTAGCTTTGACGAGAACAGTTCTTCACCAGAATAAAGTGATATCTTTCTATCTATGTTAGTCAGCGTCAGTTAAAAATAAATCGAGCCTCAATGAATGAAAAGACAATATTAAAATAATATTTTTCGGTCTTGTTTAGTAAATATATATTTGTTTGATCTCTTTTATGATTAAGTTTAAAACTCCTGATGAATTTGATCAGATGTTATCGTGTCATAAACTTTAGTTTCATCCACAAATGAAGCTCGTCTCGTGTTTGATTCCATGATGATCAAACTGTGTTTTACTCACATGGATGGATGGATGGATGGATGGATGGATGGATGGATGGATGGATGGATGGATGGATGGATGAGTGGATGGATGGATGGATGGATGGATGGATGGATGGATGGATGGATGGATGGATGGATGGAGGAATGGATGGATGGATGGATGGATGGATTGAGGGATGGATGGATTGAGGGATGGATGAATGGATGGATGGATGGTTAGATGGATGGATGGATGGATGGATGGATGGATGGATAGATGGATGGATGGATGGATGGATGGATGGATGGATGGATGGATGGATGGATGGATGGATGGATGGGTGGATGGATGGATGGATGGATGGATGGATGGATGGATGGATGGATGGATGTAGGAATGGATGGATGGATGGATTGAGGGATGGATGGATTGAGGGATGGATGAATGGATGGTTAGATGGATGGATGGATGGATGGATGGATGGATAGATGGGTGGATGGATGGATGGATGGATGGATGTAGCAATGGATGGATGGATGGATGGATGGATGGATGGATGGCTTGAGGGATGGATGGATTGAGGGATGGATGAATGGATGGATGGATGGTTAGATGGATGATGGATGGATGGATAGATGGGTGGATGGATGGATGGATGGATGGATGGGTGGATGGATGGATGGATGGATGGATGTAGGGATGGATGGATGGATGGATGGATCTAGGGATGGATTGATGTAGGGATGGATTGATGGATGGATGGAGGGCAGGATGGATGGAGGGATGGATGTAGGGATGTAGGGATGTAGGGATGTATGGATGTATGTATGGATGGATGGATGGATGGATGGATGGATGGATGGATGGATGGATGGATGGATGGATGGATGGATGGATGGATGGATGGATGGATGGAGGGATGGATGGAGGGCAGGATGGATGTAGGGATCGAGGGATGGAGGGATGGATGGATGGATCGAGGGAGGGATGGATGGATGGATTATCTTATCACTAAATAATAAACTAAATAAATATTACTTACTTATGGAGGGATGGATGGATGTAGGGATGGATGGATGGATGGATGGTTGGAGGGATGGATGAAGCGATGGAAAACAAATATGTTTGTGGTATCCCTTGTGTTACCTCAGGGTCAAGGTGACCCGAAGGCCCGAAAACAAATATGTTTGTGGTATCCCTTGTGTTATCTCAGGGTCAAGTTCACCTGAAGGCCCGAATACAAATATGTTTGTGGTATCCCTTGTGTTACCTCAGGGTCAAGGTGACCCGAAGGCCCGAAAACAAATATGTTTGTGGTATCCCTTGTGTTATCTCAGGGTCAAGTTCACCTCAAGGCCCGAATACAAATATGTTTGTGGTATCCCTTGTGTTATCTCAGGGTCAAGGTGACCCGAAGGCCCGAAAACAAATGTGTCTGTGGTATCCCTTGTGTTATCTCAGGGTCATTGTTGACCTTGACCTTGACCCAGAGACAACACAAGGGTTAAGTTTGTCTCTTTTCAAACTCTTGTCCATCTTTACTCAACTTCAGCTGTTGTTTTAAAGGTTGTCATGACGACGATGATTATTATGCAGACGTAGCGACTCATTCCGTGTCTTTTGTCGTCTCCAGCTCTCGTTGTGTAGATCCTCGGAGGAGGACCTGGACCAGGATCTGACCCACGAGAGAAGACTCCTTTATCTGAGGCCGGAGCGAGAGAAGAAGATATGAAACTGAAATGTTGACACGAACGAAGGAACATCATCTTCTTTCTATTCATGAGGACGAATGGAAGCTATTGTGTCGTAAAACACAAACAAATGACAAGAATAAAAAAATAAAATCTAATTCCATGAGACTTTTGTTATTTTTCATGTATGTAAAAAGTTATAAATAATAAATATCTGTCAGAACATTTTAATGAAAAAGAAAAACGTAACGTTTTTTTTTAATTTAATAATTGAATTGTCTTTTAATATTTTTTTCAAATAATTTTAAAACAATAAATATTTAATATCAATAATCAAAACACTTTTGATTTTTTGGCCCAATTTAATTTTTTTAAACATAAATTGAAAGTCAAATGTATTTATTATTCAAAGATCCAAGATAGGAAAACAAGGCAAAATCCAATTTTATGGCAGTTTTTAATGAAAAATAACATGTTTTTGGTTTAAAAATAACATATTGACACAAACACACATATATTGAAAAAAGAAAAACGCTTGACGTTTCCTGATTTGCTTTTCAAAATTAAAAAAAGAATGATAGTATCATTACTAAAAATAATACTCACGACAAATAATAAATAAATAATTCATATTTGTATTTTTAACGTGTTTATTACAGAAAATAATATTTTTATAAGCGTATATAAGCGTTTTATTTAAATCATTTAACCATTTAAAAAAAAAGTTAAAAATAATAATAATAAACGAAAATTATCTAATGTTTATTTTTGATTATTACTACAATAATTACTAATTAAATCAATATTTATAAACAATAAAATCTTGATGAGCCTTCGAACAGGAGTCATGGGTTTGAATCCCTGCAGAGAAGTTTTCTTCACACACTTCTAGACGTGAAATTGATTTGAAACAACGTGAAATGAGCTCCTTGGCAGAGGTATGCACCTTTTCAGTGCTCTTGTCGTTGCTAATACATGATGAAACCATGAAGATATATATTGATCAAGTATTACTAGATTCATCTTCATCTCATTGTTCCTTTGAAACCACAAACATCTACGATCTGGAGCTGATTGACTTCCACCTGTGAAGTCTTGGAGCAGTAATTAGGATTAATCAAGAAGCTCATCAGCTGACAGACTGTGATCTGATGAGTTGCACCAATTAAACTCACCATCGATGAATATTATCCACAGTCTCTGCTGCTGATCCAACGACACTCAGGACAGAAGAACTTCCTTCATGTTCTTCCATTGAGACGAGAACTGAGTCTCGTTCAAATGAATCTGGTGTAAGAAGAACCTAATGAACTAGATGTTGAGGGGGAGAGAGGGAGGAGGAGAGAGGGAGGGAGGGAGGGAGGAGGGAGGAAGAAGAGAGAGAGAGTCAGAGGAGAGAGGTATTCAGAGGAGAGAGGGAGGAAGAAGAGAGAGGTATTCAGAGGAGAGAGGGAGGAAGAAGAGAGAGGGAGGAAGAGGAGAGAGGTATTCAGAGGAGAGAGGGAGGAAGAAGAGAGAGGGAGGAAGAGGAGAGAGGTATTCAGAGGAGAGAGGGAGGAAGAAGAGAGAGGGAGGAAGAGAAGAGAGGGAGGAAGAAGAGAGAGGTATTCAGAGGAGAGAGGGAGGAAGAGGAGAGAGGGAGGAAGAAGAGAGAGGTATTCAGAGGAGAAAGCGAAGAAGAAGAGAGAGGTATTCAGAGGAGAGAGGGAGGAAGAAGAGAGAGGTATTCAGAGGAGAGAGGGAGGAAGAGGAGAGAGGGAGGAAGAAGAGAGAGGTATTCAGAGGAGAGAGGGAGGAAGAAGAGAGAGGGAGGAAGAAGAGAGAGGTATTCAGAGGAGAGAGGGAGGAAGAAGAGAGAGGGAGGAAGAAGAGAGAGGGAGGAAGAGGAGAGAGGGAGGAAGGGGAGAAAGGGAGGGAGAGAGAGAGAGAGAGAGAGAGAGAGAGAGAGAGAGAGAGAGAGAGAGAGAGAGAGAGAGAGAGAGAGAGTCAGATCTAAAACAAGAAAACACAGTAAGTTGTTGAACTGATTAAAAATATCTTCTCACCTGATCCTGTGATGAACACGTGTGACTCGATGCTCGACACTTGTGTGTCAGTATGTGTGTAAGTGTGTGTGTTTGTCTTTGTAAGTGTGTGTTTGTGTCTGTGTGTGTACATGTATCAGAATATGTGTGATTATATGTGTGTGTGTGTCTGCGTCTCAAAATGTGAATGTCCGTGTGTCAGTATGCGTGTTAGTGTGTTGTGTGTCTGTGTCAGTGTGTTTGTGTGCTTGTGTGTCTGTGTCAGTGTGTTTGTGTGCTTGTGTGTCTGTGTCAGTGTGTTTGTGTGCTTGTGTGTGACAGTTTGTGTTGTGTATCCGTGTCAGTGTCTGTGTGTGTGTGACTATGTGTTCTTTTTTAGTTATTTCATTTCATACTAACCACATCACTTCACATTTCACATTCATTTAGTTTAGTGTTTACATTTTTCTACACAAAGAACATCATGCATTTGTCGTCATTTTACGTTCATATAGTCGTCATGTTAATCCTACCGATGGATGAGTTGAGCCTCGAACCTTCTTCTTCTCCTTCTCTTTCATCCTCAACTCATACGACATGAATAACAGTAATGTGTTGAAGTAGAAAGAATGTGTGTAAAAGTGAGAGATCGCTTCGCTTCGACGCTCCAGTCAAACGTATGCAGTGAGACTGAAGAACGACGACACAGATGCACATGTTTAACGTCTCGCGGTAAAGATCCTGACGAACAAATCTACCTTCACACTCGAGCGACTCTGAGGCGCCTGTTAGCGCGCCGTTCATTAACACATTGACATTAACGAAAACCAGGAAAAACCAGAATGTTCTTCGTCTTTATTTGCGTCGGTTTGTTGCCGTCGGCGCCTCCAGACGAGAAGGTCATCGATTCATGTTCAACTGTTTTTTTCTCAATTACAAAAGCCGTGAAACGTCGATAAGACACAGTGAGACGTCTCTGCAACATTTGAATCGATAATACTTTACATTTAAGAACGTTTGTCACGGACAGAAAGAATAAACTTTTACAATCATTGGCCCTCGAGGGTAACTCGTCTCTAAGTTTTTCTTTACTTTAAAACAATGACAAGATCTTGTTTCTGTTGTCCTTTTTGGTTTCCTGTTTGTATTTGGTTTCCTGTTTGTATTGTGTTTGTATTCAATTCAATTCAATTCAATTTTATTTAAAGTGTCTTATCATAACAAAGTTATCTCAAGACACTATACAGTTGAAATAAGACTACAGTTGATTAAGGAAAAATAGATCCAGCAATTCAACAAAGAGCAAGAAACAAAACACTGTACAGTGAGCAATGGCGAGGAAAAACTTCCTTTTAGAAGCAGAAACCTCGAGCGGAACCAGACTCATTGTTGACGGCCTGCCGCTTTGACCGGCTGGGAGGAAGGATGGGGGGGTAGACAGATGGATAAGGAGAGGAGTGAGGGAGGATATAGTGAGAGAAAAGAGGAGAGTGTAGGAGGGTCCATGGGGGTGCTGGAGAGAACTCGATATTGTGTTAGTATTGTGTTTCTATTGTGTTAGTATTGTGTTAGAATTGTCCTGCTCGTGTTTTTGTGTTAAATCAATTTTGTGTTTGGTTGAAACTTCTGGAGATAATGAACATCTTGTGAAATGAAGTTGTAACACAGACCTGACATGTAAACTCTGTGTTTCTCTCCCTCACTTGCAAGTAAAACCTGTGACTTTAAACGTGATCTTGTTTTTATTCTTGGTTTAAGAAAAAAAGTTCTTGATTCCTAACCATCGATATGATGGTGATCCAGGGACCCGTTTGGATTTGTTGGGTTCTTTCCCACTTTACTTGAACTGTGCTCATGGTTATTCGATCCTATCCCACTCAAAAGTGAATGAACATGTCAATAATGTTCCATTTTTGTTTCTTAAAATGAAAACTTAACTTGCTCAACCCTGGCTTCTACCAGACGTGAAAAGGGGTGTTTCCTCACACTTGAGTGTTTCTCTAAAATGATGCCTGCCATGTTGAAATAAGACGTTTATTTTCGTCACCGATAGCTTAGCGACTATCCAGGGCGTAGTGGTTTGTTCAGGCAGGAAGTCACAGAAAACTGGATCTGGTCAATTTTCAAATTAAAAAGCTGAAACCAACAATACGTATTATCCAGCGAAGGGATCTTCAGTTTCAAGGACGATATTGCTTCAGTAATTACGAGACAGTCATGGACGAGATGATTCTTCTTTCACTCCATTCAATACCTTTGTATCATTGCGTCTATTCTACCGTTTGTATGTTTTTTCAATCTCGTTCTTCGGTGAATCGATCGCGGAACAAGACGTGTTTTAATCAAGTGAATGTTCTTTGCAACACAATATGATGGTTACGATGATCGTCATCTCTAGCCAACGACAACACCTCGTCTACGAAGATACATCGAATTGAAACGTCACATGATGAAGATAAAAGTGTACTCGAACCCATGACCTCGTACATACTTTTCAATTTCTTTACCTCCTCTTGAGATCGTTGCCTCCAGGCCGTGAAAACCTCGGCAGTTGCCAAGAATTGAATTATCTTTAGCACAATTTGTCACATTTTATTATGTAAACTTTATAACGTCTCAGCCTCTCCATGTTCTCCAGACCTCAGTAGGTTGTCAGACCTCGTATCAAAATAAAAGATTGGTTTTATGCTTCGTTGGGAAGTGAAAGATAAAGTAAAACAATATAAGAAGGTTTTTATTTTCATTGATAAATGTTTCATCACATTTTGCTTCTACAAGACAAACTAAACATGATGTTTGTTATACACTTTTAAGGGGTAGGCAGGTAGGTAGGTTGGTAGGTTGGTAGGTTAGTAGGTTGGTAGGTTGGTAGGTTGGTAGGTTGGTCGGCGAATGGGTAGGTAAGCAGGTAGGTAGGTAGGTAGGTCGGTAGGCAGGCAGGTAGGTCGGTGGGTAGGTAGGTAGGTAGGTAGGTGGGTAGGTAGGTAGGTAGGTAGGTAGGTGGGTAGGTTGGTAGGTCGGTCGGCGAATGGGTAGGTAAGCAGGTAGGTAGGTAGGTCGGTAGGCAGGCAGGTAGGTCGGTGGGTAGGTAGGTAGGTAGGTAGGTGGGTAGGTGGGTAGGAAGGTAGGTAGGTAGGTAGGTGGGTAGGTGGGTAGGTGGGTAGGTAGGTAGGTCGGTGGGTAGGTAGGTAGGTGGTAGGGTAGGTCGGTAGGTAGGTAGGTGGGTAGGTGGGTAGGTGGGTAGGTAGGTAGGTCGGTGGGTAGGTAGGTAGGTAGGTAGGTAGGTAGGTAGGTAGGTAGGTAGGTAGGTAGGTAGGTAGGTAGGTGGGTAGGTCGGTGGGTAGGTAGGTAGGTAGGTAGGTAGGTAGGTAGGTAGGTAGGTAGGTAGGTAGGTAGGTAGGTAGGTAGGTAGGTAGGTAGGTAGGTAGGTAGGTAGGTTGGTAGGTAGGTAGGTAGGTAGGTAGGCAGGTAGGTAGGTAGGTAGGTAGGTAGGTAGGTAGGTAGGTAGGTTGGTAGGTAGGTAGGTAGGTAGGTAGGCAGGTAGGTAGGTAGGTAGGTAGGTAGGTAGGTAGGTAGGTTGGTAGGTAGGTAGGTAGGTAGGTAGGTAGGTTGGTAGGTAGGTGGGTAGGTGGGTAGGTCGGTGGGTAGGTAGGTAGGTAGGTAGGTAGGTAGGTAGGTAGGTAGGTAGGTAGGTAGGTAGGTAGGTAGGTTGGTAGGTAGGTAGGTAGGTAGGTAGGTAGGTGGGTAGGTGGGTAGGTCGGTGGGTAGGTAGGTAGGTAGGTAGGTAGGTAGGTAGGTAGGTAGGTTGGTAGGTAGGTAGGTAGGTAGGTAGGCAGGTAGGTAGGTAGGTAGGTAGGTAGGTAGGCAGGCAGGCAGGTTAATCAATAAGACGAGGCGTGATGTTTTAACTTGAGCGGCCACATGCGTAAACAGCCCTGTTGGTTCTGCCGAGAACATGTGTATTTGGTACTTACTGTACCTAAAAGAACTGGTATTGTTGTATTTTTTAGTTCTGGTACCATAGTATCGATTCTTGTT
>NC_141827.1:3945000-4012500 GCF_982586985.1 Callionymus lyra | reverse complement strand
AACATGAGTCCTCCCTCCGTCTTCATCTTCTCTTGTCCTCTCTTGAACTAACTCTTCTTCCTCTTCTTCCTCCTCCTCTTCTCCATCTACCTCTCCAAACACGAGTCCTCCCTCCATCTTCATCTCCTCTCGTCCTCTCTTGAACAAACTCTTCTTCCTCTTCTTCCTCCTCCTCTTCTCAATCTACCTCTCCAAACACGAGTCCTCCCTCCATCTTCATCTCCTCTCGTCCTCTCTTGAACAAACTCTTCTTCCTCTCCTCGACATCCAGACTAAATCCGTTGAACTCACACGAGTCTCTTCGATGTCACGATGAAGTCGCACTCGTCTCCGTCGACGGGGAAATGAATTCTGGGAGTTTCCTGGAGCCACTCGGGCGCCTCTAATCTAGATGGCGGCAGTAAAACCTCGGTTCTCATGAGCAATACGCTCCGTCTCCTCCTGAGGGAATACAAATTTCATGCCCAGTGACTTTAAGTATGCTCGGCTATTAAATTCTAATTAGTGCACTGATACCCATAATCCTTCAGTCTAAAAGCTTCTCAGTGACAGTAAGTCACCGGACAAAAGGATCGCGCCGCGGTACGACGCCGACCCACGCCGGCGTGTTCCATGATTGACAGCTGCTTGGAGATGACGCGTCAGAAGAGTCGGTTGAAGCTCGTCTTCATCACTCCAGAGGAACGAAGACGAGGCAGTTAAAGTCCTTATTACGCAATTTATGACACAATTATCCTCCTTATGTTGTCTTTCTGAGCTCGAGGAGAACGATGACCAGTTTAATAATCACTGGAACACGTTTAATGAAGATTAATGAAGACATTTGTCACGAAAATCTAATTTTTATTGACTTTTTAATGTTCAATTAAATCCACTTGATTATTTTTTACTTTCCTTGATTATCTTTCCATCAAATCCTTTCATTTTTGTGTAATACCCGATTGGTTTTTAATCTATAAACGTCTTTACTAACATATTTATTCATGTTAAATAAGTAAAAAAAAGAGTAGAAACTTTGTTTTCATTTAAGTTTATCTTGAGCCTATATGAAATAAAAAACACATGCCAATAAAAATATTGTTTATTGTTATTATATTATACATTTTAGTTAATCAAGTTATATTGTTTCTTTAACTTATTGTGTTTGAATAAATGTGTTTATATGTGTTAAATGTGATTTAAATACCTTAAATCAAATTTATAATATATATATTTATTAAGACAATATCATTTTATTCATATTCATTTAATCATCGACAGTCATTGTGGCGAAGATGATATTTCCTCAGTTATTGTCAAAAATTAAAATAGAAAGAAAAATCAAATTATTATCGATTTTCTTTTACAACTTTTAAATGAATTATCTTTGCATTGTTACAATTGTGTTAAATTCAATGTAGTTATAATTACGACATAATCATTATTTTTGAATAGAATTAAATCATTGACGTGATTCATTTGATTTTGACAATATTTCAAGTCAAGAATACAGTTGTTTATTCATCATATTTATACATTAAACTCTTGATATCTTAACATAAAAGTTGGTCGTTGTGATCGATGAGACTCTGCTGGATCATGAGATTTTACTCTACGTGTCATGAGTTCCTCCAGAAGTCAGCTGACGGGTCAGAACGGCCGGTGGTCAGTCGTCCACTCAGAAGATTAACCTGTGGCTCCTGGACGCTCGCCAGGTTCTTGACCAGAACGACCGCGGCTCTGAAGAAGCTTCGCTGCCTTTTCTGCTCTGATCCAGTTTAGAGTCCGTTCAGACTCGGAGCTCAAGCATGGAGGGAAGACTCTGGTTCAAAGATGATCAACAACTATATTTACAAATGTCTGATTGGCTTTTTAAATTTGTTTTTATTTCAATGTCAGATGTTGTTTTTAGACTTGAATGCACCAAAGAAACAAATACATAATACAAATACACAAATATTTAACTTTTTTTTTTTTTTTTACAAACTGCTTTACATTTTTGTATTCAAATTGTTTGTAAATGTGTTTTAATAGTTTTTACATTTGTACAAATAGTTTGTAAATGTGTGTTACATTTGTTTCAAATAGTTAATAAATGTGTTTCAATTATTTGTAAATGTGTTTCAAGAGTTTGTAAATTTGTTTCCATAATTTGTAAATGTGTTTCAATAGATTGTACTTTTGTTTTAAATAGTTTTTACATTTTTTCAATAATTTGTAAATGTGTTTCAATAGTTTTTACATTTGTACAAATAGTTTGTAAACGTGTTTCAATAATTTGTAAATTTGTTTAGATAGTTTGTAAATTTGTTTCCACAATTTGTAAATATGTCGTAAATGTTTTTCCAGAGTGTGCAAATTTGTTTCGATAGTTTGTAAATGTGTTTCCATAGAGTGGGAATTTGTTTAAATAGTTTGTAAATTTGTGTAAATAGTTGTTAGTGTAATTCCGTAGGTAAATGTAAAAATGTTTCAATGTTTTTCAAATGTGTTTTGTTTGTTGATTGTAAATTGATTTCAATCATTTGTACATTTGTTGTCATAGTTTGTAAATGTGTTTCAATCATTTGTGAATGTGTTTCCATAGTTTGTGAATTTGTTTAAATCGTTTGTAAATGTATTTAAATAGTTGTTAGTGTGATTCCCTAGTTTGTAAATGTGTTTCAATAGTTTGTAAATGTGTTTCAATAGTTCCTTAATGTGTTTTAATAGTTTGTACATTTGTTGTCATAGTTTGTAAACGTGTCTCAATAGTTTGCAAATGTGTTTCAATAGTTTGCAAATGTGTTTTAACTGTGCATTTGTTTTAATTTGTTTTTTTTTTATATATACTTTGTTATTTTCAAGAGTTGACTTTGTACTTTTATTGTTGAAATTTTATTTGAACAGATTTTGTTTGTCACTTCCCAGCCTCCGTAAATCGGTTTCTAGTTGCAGTGACATGTTTCTACCACCTGATGGCGCCATGATGGACATGCTCTCCCTCAGTGTCCATCCTGGTCAGCAGAGGCTGGAGTGACAGTGACTCTTAAGCTGATCTAATGTCTCTTGAAGGATCGACGCCTTCACTCACGGCAGCAACACGGCCTTGAATCTTCATTTTCCAGCTTAACTAACGTGAGACTCGAACTCTCAACTGATTTAATCTTTGTTTATTGATGTTAAAGTTCAACAGAAATAAAGTTAGTTTGTCCGGAGACTGTAAGATCGACCTCTGCATTGGTCAGTGTTGATCACGTGGAGCTCAGTTGATGGTTGATGGTTGAACTCCGGGAGACGAGACTGACGAGAGGAAAAGTGGATTAAAAACAATTTGAGTGACAGTCGATCTGACATTGATTTGTGTGATGGAAGCATGGAGTCATGCATGAATGATTGTGAGGTTTGATCTCCAGCACTTACGAGGTGCCTTTGAGCAACGCACGAGTCATGGCTGCACTGACAGGTTCTGCTGTTGAAACAGTTTCAATTGATCGACACTTTGGGACCAAATATGAGTTTAAATACATGTTGAAATAACTTTTCATTGATCGACTGATCGTCAATATTTAACAACAACAATCAAAGTGGCTTTTATATATATTTGTGTGTGTTGTTCTCCTCTGACTCCAGTTTCATCCCACAGCCAACAACATTTAGTCTGTGTTTACAGTGATAGTTTATATGGTGTTGAGCTTTCCAGGGTGTCCACAGCATTTTTTTATATTATTTTATATAATGTATTTTGAGCCTCTTCTGGGCCACAGAGACAGAGAAGAAACACCAGCAGATCCTCCTGAGAATAGAAGTGAGCAGGAGATACTAATACACTGAGGATTAAGAAAACCTTGACCTGGAATTAACTGAAAAAAATGATCTTTTGTGTCTGTTTTTAATGTGTGTGCGTGTGTGTGTGTGTGTGTGTGTGTGTGTGTGTGTGTGTGTGTGTGTGTGTGTGTGTGTGTGTGTTTTTAATACTACGAGTGAAAATAGAACAAGTAGAAAAGACAACTTTGTTTCGTAGTTAATTGTAGTTTTTCCACTTTTTCATTTGATCTATGATCTTTATATTTGCACCATGTCATCCCCTGAACTTTGTTCTTTTTATTTGCACTTTGTTCTTGCTTTTATGAAACTATCGCCTGTTTGAACTTGTGTTTCCTGATGGAGATCTAGAGGGATTAATAAAATCCATTCCTCCCTCCATCCATCCATCCATCCATCTGTACTCCATCCATCCATCCATCTATACTCCATCCATCCATCTGTACTCCATCCATCCATCCATCCATCTATACTCCATCCATCCATCCATCCATCCATCTATACTCCATCCATCCATCCATCCATCCATCCATCCATCCCTCCCTCCCTCCCTCCATCCATCCCTCCCTCCCTCCCTCCCTCCCTCCCTCCCTCCCTCCCTCCATCCATCTATACTCCATCCATCCATCCATCTATACTCCATCCATCCATCCATCCATCCATCCATCCATCCATCTATACTCCATCCATCCATCCATCCATCCATCTATACTCCATCCATCCATCCATCCATCCATCCATCCATCCCTCCCTCCCTCCCTCCATCCATCCCTCCCTCCCTCCCTCCCTCCCTCCCTCCCTCCATCCATCTATACTCCATCCATCCATCCATCTATACTCCATCCATCCATCCATCCATCCCTCCCTCCCTCCCTCCATCCATCTATACTCCATCCATCCATCCATCTATACTCCATCCATCCATCCATCTATACTCCATCCATCCATCCCTCCCTCCCTCCCTCCCTCCCTCCATCCATCTATACTCCATCCATCCATCCATCTATACTCCATCCATCCATCGAGAAAAATGACAAAAAGAGCAAACACATCAAAGGATACAAATATTAAAACAATATAATTATATAAAGACATAATCAAACAACAATGAAATAATAATCTTAATAATCATTAAACTAGAAATAATAATGTAAAAATATTCCATAATAATGAATCAAACAGAAATCATTTAAAATGTATCAACAACAATAAACATTTATAACAAAACAATAACTACCAGCACTGGAATTTACTTTAACATATTTACACTCGTACAGACGTACAAAAAAGAACAAGAGATTTAATTGAAAATACCTGAATGGAAAGAAATGAGCCACAGAAACATATCCAATAAATAATATAAAATATAGTTATAAAATAATAATATAACAATGTATGAGAAATATATACCAACCTTGAGTAACAAGAAGCTACATTTGTTAACTAGTGAAAAAGGTTATAAATAAAAGTTATATTTTTAAGACATAATCGAAAGAAAAAAAAATGAAACATTATCAGAATCTGAAAACTTTGATTTGCCAAACATAACACAGAAGTTTGTTGTTTGTTATAAAATGAAATAATATAATGGAAATAAAGAGATTCATAAAATCAAATACAATATAAATATAAAAAAGATTTTGTGGAAGAAAAAAATATAAACCGTCCATTTACTCGCCAACTTCATATTTTTGTTGCAAGTCTTCAAGTGTGTTTGTCATTTGTTTTATTAGAAATGTGCAAAAATGACTTAATAGATGCATTTAGAAGCTTAAGTTGATTAAAACAAAAAAAAAATCGAATTTATTTAAGAAGTTCAAAATCACTTTGTTCAGATGAGAGTAAAACCATATGATAGGAAGACTTAGCATTAAATGCTTAAAATGAGAATATTAAATTATAAGTTAGCTGTCATTAAAAAAAAAAAAAAGATGACCTTTATACTTCAACTGTGAAGCTAGCAGGGCCACATGAATACATTCAAAGGACCAGAGAGATTAGAGTCATTTCCTGGTTCTTCCTCGGACTCCTATAGAGTCTAATGAAGTGACATGTAAGCGATCTGTGGCCCTTCATACGTCTCCTGTCGTCTAATGGCTCCAGTTAAAGTCAAGTTAGTCGTCCCCGTAAGTAGAAGCCGAGGCTCATTAGGCAGCTTTAATTAAGATCTGCTGGAATCAGAGGCCAGTTTCTCCAACGAGTCTACAGCAGGTGAAGAGAGCAGGAGACTCATCAAAAGTTTTCTTATCTCAGGGGTCAGGGTGACCCGGTCGCCTAAAAACAGGGCCAACATCCTCCACCACTGCATATGTATTTATGGAAGCCGTGGAAGTTGTTGATCTTTGACCCAGAGACAACACAGGGGATACCACAAACACATTTGTTTTCAGGCCTTCGGGTCACCTTGACCCTGAGATAAGACAAGGGTAAAAGTTAAGTTAGAATAGTTTAACTAAATTTTGTATTTGTGCGTGTGTTAAACTATTTTTCAATTGAAATATTGATAAATGATCTTAAGCTCCGCCCACTGAAAACTGTTTTCTGGAGATTAAATCTTGTTGACCATAACCACACCCACTCTGCTGTGATTGGTCAAGCATGGAGGTTTGTCACCGCGCGTCATCCATAGTCTACAACTCCAATGGACTCGTTATGCAAACAAAGCGGGGCAGATTACTTAATGTGATTATTACATCATAATGGACTCTCGTAACCTCTTGTTCGTCTAGATTTCAGAGCAACTGTCAAGTCCACCTCTGGTTCAGGTTCCTAAGGACACAAGGACGAGTCAAATGTTCACCTCGATCACTTTTCTTTTTCTTTCGGCTTCTCGGTAATTAGGTTGTAAACCTTTAAAGACAGATAAACAACAAACAATTTAATTATCCAATTAAATTAAACATTCTAGATTCGTTTTAAATTAACTTAAACATTCAAACATTTTTAATTCATTCAAACATTCGAATATTTTAAATTCACTTAAACATTTTAATCACATATTTAAAAAGGAATTAATAATTACTAAATCTAATTTCATGAATTTTCCAAAACCATTTTAGTAAAGCTCTGATATTTAATTTTGTATTATTCTTTCGAATCTTTTACCTTTAATTTTCCAAACTCAAATGAAATGTTATTTTAGCAAAACCCTTTAATCACAAATCAATATAGTAAACGCTGCAATGTGTTCCTTAACTTATATTTACGGCAGTTAAACATAAACTTCAACATCTCAGAAGCATTTCAAACAAAGTAAATAAAACACTTCGCCGACCGTTGGCGTCTGATTCTGACTGAACCCATTGTGATCTTGGAGCTTCTTCTCTCTCTGACTGACCGAGAACCTCCGTGAGTTCAAAGTTCACAGGTGCTGCACATTAGTGCCAATGACTGAAGCAGCTGGTTTGCTGCTGCTGGTGCATTCTGGGAAGTGTGGTTCTTTGACACACTCTGAGATTCAGCTGAACAGCAACTTTATAAAGTAATAAAGTGTAAAACATGGTCATGATGAGGAACTTACTGCGTCTTGAAGAACATTTACTACATGTCAGGAGAGATTATTATTAGATGATCTTTAAGACAGAGAATCTATCTTTAGGAAAATGTTGTCACATGATCTGGAGCTTGTAATCCATGCGTTTGTATCTTCTCGTCTGGAGTATTGATCAGTTTGTTTTCATGTCTAAACAAGAAGGATGTGTCTCGCCTTCATACAAAACTCTGCAGCCAGAATTTGCCGCTCTAGTAGAAGAACTCACATTGTCTGGAAAAGCGCTCTACACATATATATTACTTACTTACTTTTAAAAAGAGTTACACACATTTCTAAGATTGACAAAATTGGAATCAGACGCACACTTGTTGTCACAGATATCAATAAATATACAAATATTTCGACTCAAACGCAAACAATTTGAACTCCTTGTATTCGACAGTCGGACGTCCCTGGTGTGGACGCATTCTATAGTCCCGCCCCCTCGTTGATTGACACCGGCAGCTCCTCGTGATGTCATGAAATCAAAATGTCATATTTGTATTCATGTCATCGAAGGAGCCTCGTGACGTCACTTAACCTTTTCGCTCTGATGCCACCTCAGACTGCATGACTCACCGCCATTAGCTGCATGTGTGTGTCAGGGAAGATATTTGTGTGTGTGTGTGTGTGTGTGTGTGTGTGTGTGTGTCTCAGCACCCGGACAGGACGTTTATGTCATTAAGTATGTCCTCAGTCTGAGAATCGTCTTTGAGCTCTGTGATTGTTTCTCTGTCATGAGGTCACAAGTGTGTGTGTGTGACTGTATATCATAAATTACACACACACACACTAATGTATTCTGTGGCGTTGTGAGCTGATTTGTGTGTCTTTCTAATGTGTTAATGTATCTTGTGCCTCCGCATGTGACCGTCGTCCTGTTCCTCGTCAACCTCTGCTCGTCTTTTTATTTTCTGCTCTTCACTTTAACTCCACGATCAATGTGTGTCTCGGCGCTCGAAACATGAAGCGTCTTTGAGACGACATTGAAAACCAAGCCTTTTTATTCTCGTACAGAATCTTCTGATGTAATCCTTGATTTTTAATATATATTTCATTTTTGTTTGGACTGTAGTTTTATAACTTTGATTTACGAAAACATTTAATATTAATAAACATTTTCGTTATTGTTTTTTAATGTAAATGTATATTTTCAATTATTTTTTCTTTCAGTAATTCTAGTATTTATTTCTCTAAATTTTATTGATTAAATTATTTATTAAAATCTTTTTGTTGTTGAAAATTATGAACAGTTTTTAGTAAACATTTAGGATTCAAATTGTTTAAAAATAAATAAATTGAAATAAGTAAGTAAGTAATTTTTATTTATATAGCGCTTTTCCAGACCAGGGTCACAAAGCACTTAAACAATCAAAACAATATTCAATAAAGTATATACTTTAAAGGTCAAGATAAAACTGATAACACAACAGGAGTTCCAGAAAATCAAGAAATTTGATTATAATTAGGATTTATTTTTGACACAAATGTGTTTTTTTTGCTATAGGAAATGTGATTTACATCCACAATTGTACTTTTATATTGTTGCACTTTGATATTTTAGCATTTGAAATTATGCTAATATCAATGAGCTCCTCCGAACAGCAGGGGGCAGAAAAAGCTCCAAAAACTCAGTCTCACAACTATTAATTACTCACTTCTCACCACATCTTTAAAAAAAATCCATGGATCCAGATGGTTATTTTTTTTCAACCCAACTTATTCATCTGTTCATCGTTCCTCCATCGACATAAAGTGAAAATCTCTTAATTCGTTTTTAAGTTATTTTGTAAACAATAAAAGACAAAAACTCACATAGACTCAAGGTTAAGATGTTTAATTTACAATTATTATCTTCATATATTGGAATATAAGTCAAACTTTGCATCTTTTAAACATGAAATTATTATTGTGGAACTTATTTTAAATGTATTTATATGTTATAAAAGCTCTTCATAGAATCATTAATTCAATTTGGAAAACATTTCCAAGAATCAGTGATATTTCAAACCTTAACCTCATAATTTATTCATTCATTTCTTTCCTTTTTAATTTAATTTTTCACCTGCAGGAGTCGGTTTAATTACACGGATGAGTCTTTTTTTTGGGGGGAAAAATAAACAACTCATCTGCATATATTTGCAGAGACACAGCCTGTAGTCAAAACAGCAATAAAATAATCAGATACTTCTGCTGCCAAAAGTCTCTTACCTGAGTCTGATCCAATTGTTTTTGGATCAGACATTAAAAATCAATCATGTATCTGTTGTTGATCGTTTCTTAGGAGGATTTCATCTTTTCAGCGCTAGCATCACCATTAGCATGTGTTTATTAAAGTCATGTGATCCCAGTTACAAGTCAACCTGAGTTTCTCTGCAGAACAACAGACGTGTTCTCGTCGCCAAACCTCCAGAAAAACAAGCAATATTGACTCTCAGAACTTTCCCTCCAGGCCCGTGTTTTTCATCAACACGACGGATCCGACACTGATCTGCTGAGCTCGCATTGTTCTCGTAGTCCGACTCCGGAACATGCAACAGCCGGTGGACGACACCGACGACACCGACCTGAGAGGAGCAATGAAAGTCGACTGATCCTCGATTCAGGGATGAAACACAAACTGATGCTCAAGACAATCGAACTTTAAACCATTATTTATTTACTACATTAAGAAGTAGAATTCACTTTTATGATGAGAGAAGTTCAATTACGGTGATTTAGTGAACATTAGAGATGATTAAGGTAAGGTAAGGTAAAACTTTATTATGAACATTGAATAAGGGATATGAACCCATTATAAGGGATGACTGTGATTCAACTACTGTAGGAAGATCAGGATGTCGTCTGCATAAAGAACTATTTGGTGCTTGGATCTGGTTCTTCTTCTACTCCTGTCTGAGTCCTTGGACTTTCTAGAAGTTCAGTTCTAAACACAGTGTGATCTCAAAACTCTGATTTATTCAAAAATACATTTGAATGAAAAAAATGTGATAAAAGATGACAAATTAATAAATAAAAATCACACATATGAAGTTACTTGTTGAAGTCACAAATCAAACCAATCCTTCTTTTGTGTCTTATGTTTTGTCTAATTGGTAAATTTAAGACGGGGTTTGCAACATGTGGAAAACCAGTAATCGTGAATAATATTGATTTCTTTTTAGCTGCTTTTGGGTTCTATTTACAATAAAAAAGGTAATTTCTTTGCAGATTCATTCCCCACTTTCCAGTTGTTACTTGTTCATTAGCTAATTTTCATTTCTATTTCGTGAGCTCTGGGGATTTGACCTTTTGAACTTCACTGCTTTGACCCAGTTACACAAATTTCAACACACGTATCTTGTCTCACTCCAGTTGTGTGCATGAGTTTTTACGTGTGTCGCATCATTAACTGAAATATACTACAACGATGTACTGAAGTATTAACATCAACCTCTAATTCAAGCTCCAGTGGGTTTTTTCACTGACAAGTCACAGCATCAGAGAAGGTCGTTCTGTTAAAAATCCCTCAAGTAAACCTCCCAAAAAACAACATTTAGCTTGTTACAGGTAATTGTCTGGTGGATCTGTGTGTCCGTGCATTCATTTCCTCTCGCACGAGGCGACGTGAGGGTCCGCCAGGCCAGCTCGCCATAAATCACGGCGACAAACGGTGTCTGTGCGGCGGCAAAATGACTCGTTCCTGCTGAAACGTTGACGCTCTCACCTCCAATTACACAACTGCGTCTGCGGCTCAGCCTAGCAACGCCCTTGAAGACGACACAGACACGGCGGGACAGAAATCCTCTCCGGTAACATCATCTCGGATCGTGCGGCTCGGAAACCAGACGGGAAAGAATTCTCTGTCCAGGAACTGACGACGATTCAACCGGAGTTTCTACTTTTAGCAAACGTCCAGAAGACAAAGACGGATTATTAAGAGCGAAACCTGTTGAACGTTTTCATCAGTGAGTCGTTGAAACACATTTAAACAAACAAGTGTGAAAAACATATATTTAACTTAAAGTTAACCTAATGTGAAAATCCAACTCTTGTGACTTATTCACATGTTGTAAATATTAAAGTCTTCAACATGCAGTAGTTCATACATCATGACGTTGATCCGTTTTGAACGTATTACTTAATAAAGTTCTCGTCTGAGATCTCACCAAACAAGATTACGTTTAAATTATACATTATGACATCACTCTGGTGCAGGTGTTTCTTTCCCTAGAACATCTAAATCAGTGAAGAACCTACATGTTAATAAACTAAATAAATATTTATGTAAACATGGTGATACTTCTGCCTTTAGGTGTTTTTCTAATGTGTACATTAAGCAGCAAACCTTAGTTTTATTATTTGTTTTTAATGTACAAAACTTGAGTTTGAGGGGTGAGTTTGAAATGTACGTGAGTCCTTGAATGCAACTCGTGACCAATCACAGCAGAGTGGGCGTGGTTTCTCGATGAGATTTAGTCTGAGTTGAAACGGCGCATTTTAAGTGGGCGGGGCTTAAGCATATGTTCTCATGTAAATATCTTTATTAAATGAGAGTTTTGTGCAAAAAGAAACTGATGAGTATAATAGAGTATAATAGAGTATAATAGAGGTCCTTGAACAATTTAAGAGACACTTAAAATCAGCACATTATGTGAACTTTAACTGAGCTTTAAACATATTTATATATATAGTTTGGGTTTAAAAGATTCAATTTTAACTATTGTGCGTTTATTCTGTTTGGATCTGTGGTCTTCGGATGTGGGTCGAGTTGTCAAATGATGCGATTAATTTCGATTAATTAGTTACAGCCACAAGTAGTAGCTTCATCTCTCTTCTCATCTCATCACTCAGCATTTTTAGCTCAAATTTGACTGTTTAATTTGGCAATATTTTAAAAACAGTTTGGTGTGTTAGACTTCTTGTGCTCGAGTTGTCGCTGCGAAACCAATGGTCAGCAACACCCTGAAGTGTTCTTGTGAATGTCATAATCTTGTTTTCGACATGTTCACATACATCACTTTATATAGAACTAATAACAATAACAATAACAATAACAATAACAATAACAATAACAATAACAATTTTCAGCTGCTGGTGCAACTAAAGATTGAAGCAACACTTGAGTCTTAAAAACAGCTGAACCTCAGTGACTAGAACTGCTTCTATTCAAGTCTTAAGGGAAAGAAGTTGGTTTGATCCTCAACATTTCCAAGACCAAGGAGATGATCATTGTCTTTGGCAGGCGTTCCTTCCATCAGCCGGTCACAGTAAATGGTCATTGATGAGGTCCAGTCCTACAAGTACCTGGGAGTCCACCTGGATCACAGACTGATCAGCGTTAACACAGGAGGTACAGGAAGAGCAGAATCTACTTCCTGGTGAGACTGAGGTGTTTCAAATGTTGTACCTTTTTTATCGTAGCCAGTGCCGTGTTCTTTGGGGTTGTGTGTTTGGGCGGCTTGACCTCCAGAGACAGTGACCGGCTGTGACCCTCGACACCCTCTGCACGACACTATGGCAGCTCAGGAGAGTAACCTCAGCCACAGGCTCCTCTCCACGCACTGCAGAATGTTTGAAGACATCAATCGTTCCTTCCTGCCATAAGATGCTACAACAAAACTCCCTCATGCTTGACATACACTTTTAACTTTTTGTTGGCAACTTTTGAATGATTTATTTATGTCTTTTTTATGTTTTGCATGTATTTATTTTTATTTTGTATTTATGGATGGATGTATTATCGCTGCTGGACAAAATAATATCTTCTCTGGGGGTCAATAAAGTATCTTTCTATCTATTTTAAAACAACAAGTTTCTTTACGAAAAAGCTTTAAGCAAACTTATACATATATTAATCCTTTTATCCGCCAGAATAAAGAATAAGGTTTTTCTCAGCAATATTTGGGTGAGATTAAAAATAGATGAATTTGATCAATGAATCATAGATCATAATTAAAAATATGAACTAGGTATGACATTTGTGTTCTTTCTTTCAGGTCCTATATCCTATTTCCTATATCTATAGTTTTATTTATATGTATATATATAGTTTTATATATATACTGTATATATATATATATAAAACTATATACATAAGTGATGAATCCTTGAAAAGGCTCTCCCCAGTATTGACTTTGAGCCGAAGGGAAAAGTAGGTCGTAAGTAATTTCTGTTACTCTGCGGCTCGTTCATCCTTCAATATATAACAGGATTTGTGACTAAAGCGGCAGGTAAATGTCACTTGTGGAAGATAAACCAGGGGATCAAAGAAGACCATTGTCGAAATGAAGTGACCGCAGATAACACTCGGACAAATGGTATTAAAGATGAAACCACTGCCTTTACTTTACGGTCTACTTAGCATCTATTGCTAACAGCTAGCACAAGGAATTACAAATATATCAAAACTGAAATACGTAGAAAACCATTTGAGGAAGTTGATTTTTTTTGTCCCGAGCTGTGAGGTGAGAACCGTAATGTGATTTGTTCTGACAGCCCCGCCCGACACACACACTCGCTCACACACTCTCAGGACACAATAACAAAGTCAGCTGCCGACTGAGTACTGATGTAGACCTTGGCGTGAACGCGGCGGGTTGAAAGGGTGTCTGGGTGTCGCCGCGCAGTTATGATTTATCCTGAGGACGGTGAGGATATGTCCTCTTCTGCGTCCTCGTCACTCACTTGACCGTAATCTGCCTCTTAATCGCGGGCCTCTGGGAAGAGGAAGGAGGGTAATTCCACGGCAGGTAGAAACGAGAAACTTCTCTTTGTGTTGCTTTATTTGATTAGATTCCGTGATCTTGGGAAGACGTTAGACAAGGTGAGCAGTCGACCCTCGAGGCGGCGACTCTGTCACGAACGATTCTTTGTCATTATTTATCTCTGTCAATAGAATCGTATTCAAATTGATGACGAAAGCCACGAACCTGGGGGTCGCGGGGAGACTGGAGTCTATCCTAGTTTCATAGGGCGAGAGGCAGGGGACACCCTGGACAGGACGCCAGTCTTTCGCTGGGCACGCAAAGACAGACAACCATTCACACACACACTCATACCTACGGACAATTTCCCCAGGTTCTCAATCAACCTCTGTATGTTTTTGGACTGTGGGAGGAAACTGGAGTGTCCGGAGTAAACCTACACAACACGGGGACTACAGTCATATATTTTTTTTATTTTAAGAACTTGTGAGGTTTTAATAAGATTCACTGAGTTAAAAATTGTATTAATTTGTCACCATTTTATATGTTCACTAATCTATAATATCTAGCATTTTAAAACCTGAAGAAGAAAAGCCTGGAGAAGATTCATTTGGCTCTGCAATAGAAATGGCGTCGTAAGTAGGATGTGTGACTCACTTATGATGTGTATGCAGGACAGGCACAGTATGTATATATATGTATAAACATGCTACATTTGAAAGTATGTCAGAGGAGGCATTTTTCTAATAAATCTCTCAGCTCTTACACTCACTTGCATCATTAATAATAAAAGAAAAAGTGTTGATCCATGATTTGAACTTAAAGACTGTAGCAGAAGGTCTTTAAAGAAAGACACATCCGGCCGTAAACACGAGTCCAACACGAGCAATGGTGAACATTTTGATTCCCCATGTAACTCGTCTCCTTTCAAAGACGTCTTGAAGGGTCCTCATCTTTTCTTAATGTGTGTCGGGATTCTGTGGCTTTATCCCGTTTGACACGTCTAACCATCTAAAACCTCTTCTCACAGCAGGACCAACGATTTGTGTCACTGTCAGCGAGTCTGGATGTTGACTTCAGTGAAGAGTTACTCTGGACCTGCCACCGTTTTCACATGTTTTTATCTCTTTCTGAAGCTCATTCAGGAAGGAATACAAGCACAAAACAGGAAATGCTTCCATTATCTCCTGCCTTCCAGTGCAGTGGTCCCTAAACCCCAGATCGAGTGTAGTGGTCCGTGAGACATTTGTTACCGGGCCTTAAAGAAAGGAAAAGTCAAATCTGGACAAACTAGGTATGAGAGTGTGAATGGTTGTGTGTCTTTGTGTGTCTTGAGACGGACTGGCGTCCTGTCCAGGGTGTCCTGTCCAGAGTGTCCTGTCCAGGGTGTCCCCTGCCTCTCGCCGGAAGACACTGGGATATACTCCAGCCCCCCCGCCACCTCCATAAAGGAATAAGCTGTAGAAAATGAATGATTTACTAATGACTGCAGCCACAAACTGTGTTTTTATTGTTTATTTAATAGTGTTTTTGATGATGTTGCTATAAACAGAGGCTATTATTAATACACAACTGCTGTTGGTCTTTTGCTGTTTATTCAGAGAATTGATTAAACGCTTGTTTTTATTCCTCATGATGAGCTCCTTGTTTGAGATAGAGCTTTCCAGGGGATTCTGGTTTTGGTATTAAAGTCATAGTTCACCCACAATTAAAAACACATTTTCTACTCTCATGTCGACTAATGTTGATTATTTTAAAAGTAATCTGTTCTTTTTAGAGTTAAAGACAAAAATGCTTGTTAATTTTAATGTAACGTCTGGAGCTCATTAGTCTTCGTCTTCGTCCAAAAATACACTTAAAAACATCCAAAAACCTTCATAATGCTCGACTGTAATGTACCTCGACATTAAGAATTGTTCAGGAAATGAAAGGAAAAAGTCTTTATTTTAAGCTTGTTTGTAGCAGAAGCTAAAATGCTAACACGCTACACAGACTACGGGCTAAATTTTGCGCAAGCTCAGAGTTTCTACTGATGTTTTTTAGTGTCGTCTTGGGCAAAGAAACAACGTTCATGACCGTCATATGAACACGTATTTTTGTCTATAACTCTAAAAAGAACAGATTATTCTGAAAATAATCCACCATGAGTCGACACAAGAGTAGAAAATAACTTTGTCTCAGTAGAACAACTGCTGCATCACCGCCCTACACTGCTGTATTTCATGTAGTACTGATGAAGTACACTGATATATTTCCTCAGATCCACGTTGATGGGGTCAAGACACTTTGCACCACTTAGCAAGGTTAACAGCAGCGACGACTTTGGTGAAGTCCTTGACACGCACGTGTCGACCTCGTCGGAAGTCATCGTAGATAATAGTGTCATCCGAGCGTGATGTAACCGAACGCTGGTGTTTTAATATTCCTCGAGTCTATTATCCTCTCCATAGATGTTATCAAGATGATCTCAACACACGTCTGTTTTTAAAAGTGACGTGAAGATGATCTTAACTCACGTCTGTTTATTAAAGTGACGTGAAGATGATCTTAACTCACGTCTGTTTATAAAAGTGACGTGAAGATGATCTTAACTCACGTCTGTTTATAAAAGTGACGTGAAGATGATCTTAACTCACGTCTGTTTATAAAAGTGACGTGAAGATGATCTTAACTCACGTCTGTTTATAAAAGTGACGTGAAGATGATCTTGACCCACGTCTGTTTATAAAAGTGACGTGAAGATGATCTTAACCCACGTCTGTTTTTAAAAGTGACGTGAAGAAGATCTTAACCCACGTCTGTTTATGAAAGTGACGTGAAGATGATCTTAACCCACGTCTGTTTATGAAAGTGACGTGAAGATGATCTTAACCCACGTCTGTTTATAAAAGTGACGTGAAGATGATCTTAACCCACGTCTGTTTATAAAAGTGACGTGAAGATGATCTTAACCCAAGTCTGTTTATAAAAGTGACTTGAAGATGATCTTAACCCACGTCTGTTTATAAAAGTGACGTGAAGATGATCTTAACTCACGTCTGTTTATAAAAGTGACGTGAAGATGATCTTAACCCACGTCTGTTTATAAAAGTGACGTGAAGATGATCTTAACCCACGTCTGTTTATAAAAGTGACGTGAAGATGATCTTAACCCACGTCTGTTTATAAAAGTGACGTGAAGATGATCTTAACCCACGTCTGTTTATAAAAGTGACGTGAAGATGATCTTAACCCACGTCTGTTTTTAAAAGTGACGTGAAGATGATCTTAACCCACGTCTGTTTATGAAAGTGACGTGAAGATGATCTTAACCCACGTCTGTTTATGAAAGTGACGTGAAGATGATCTTAACCCACGTCTGTTTATAAAAGTGACGTGAAGATGATCTTAACCCACGTCTGTTTATAAAAGTGACGTGAAGATGATCTTAACCCACGTCTGTTTATAAAAGTGACGTGAAGATGATCTTAACCCACGTCTGTTTATAAAAGTGACGTGAAGATGATCTTAACCCACGTCTGTTTATAAAAGTGACGTGAAGATGATCTTAACCCACGTCTGTTCATAAAAGTGACCTGAAGATGATCTTAACCCACGTCTGTTTATAAAAGTGACCTGAAGATGATCTTAACCCACGTCTGTTTATAAAAGTGACGTGAAGATGATCTTAACCCACGTCTGTTTATGAAAGTGACGTGAAGATGATCTTAACTCACGTCTGTTTATAAAAGTGACGTGAAGATGATCTTAACCCACGTCTGTTTATAAAAGTGACGTGAAGATGATCTTAACCCACGTCTGTTTATAAAAGTGACGTGAAGATGATCTTAACCCAATTCTGTTTATAAAAGTGACTTGAAGATGATCTTAACCCACGTCTGTTTATAAAAGTGACGTGAAGATGATCTTAACTCACGTCTGTTTATAAAAGTGACGTGAAGATGATCTTGACCCACGTCTGTTTATAAACGTGACGTGAAGATGATCTTGACCCACGTCTGTTTATAAAAGTGACGTGAAGATGATCTTAACCCACGTCTGTTTATAAAAGTGACATGAAGATGATCTTAACCCACGTCTGTTTATAAAAGTGACGTGAAGATGATCTTAACCCACGTCTGTTTATAAAAGTGACGTGAAGATGATCTTAACCCACGTCTGTTTATAAAAGTGACATGAAGATGATCTCAACACACGTCTGTTTATAAAAGTGACGTGAAGATGATCTTAACTCACGTCTGTTTATAAAAGTGACGTGAAGATGATCTTAACCCACGTCTGTTTATAAAAGTGACGTGAAGATGATCTTAACCCACGTCTGTTTATAAAAGTGACATGAAGATGATCTCAACACACGTCTGTTTATAAAAGTGACGTGAAGATGATCTTAACTCACGTCTGTTTATAAAAGTGACGTGAAGATGATCTTAACCCACGTCTGTTTATAAAAGTGACGTGAAGATGATCTTAACCCACGTCTGTTTTTAAAAGTGACGTGAAGATGATCTTAACCCACGTCTGTTTATAAAAGTGACGTGAAGATGATCTTAACTCACGTCTGTTTATAAAAGTGACGTGAAGATGATCTTAACCCACGTCTGTTTTTAAAAGTGACGTGAAGATGATCTTAACCCACGTCTGTTTATAAAAGTGACGTGAAGATGATCTTAACCCACGTCTGTTTATAAAAGTGACGTGAAGATGATCTTAACCCACGTCTGTTTATAAAAGTGACGTGAATATGATCTTAACCCACGTCTGTTTATAAAAGTGACGTGAAGATGATCTTAACCCACGTCTGTTTATAAAAGTGACGTGAAGATGATCTTAACCCACGTCTGTTTATAAAAGTGACGTGAAGATGATCTTAACCCACGTCTGTTTATAAAAGTGACGTGAAGATGATCTTAACCCACGTCTGTTTATAAAAGTGACGTGAAGATGATCTTAACCCACGTCTGTTTATAAAAGTGACGTGAAGATGATCTTAACCCACGTCTGTTTATAAAAGTGACGTGAAGATGATCTTAACTCACGTCTGTTTATAAAAGTGACGTGAAGATGATCTTAACCCACGTCTGTTTATAAAAGTGACGTGAAGATGATCTTAACCCACGTCTGTTTATAAAAGTGACGTGAAGATGATCTTAACTCACATCTGTTTATAAAAGTGACGTGAAGATGATCTTAACTCACGTCCGTTTATAAAAGTGAACCTTACTTTCCCCTCACAGCAGGTTCATCTGTTCTCATAATGTGTGGCACTATCAAATATTCATCTGGTAACCGAAACACTGCAGCTGATATTGCAATGTTCTGATCCGTGTCCATCATACCCAGGAGTGTCAGTTACGGTGCCGCTCACATCACCTGAGGCTGGGCCGATGCTTTGTGTTTTTTCTTTTTCCCAGCAGCACATTCTTTATTTTAAATGAATTTGCTCGGAATCGATGGTGTTTTGTGTTGCAATGGGAGCCAAGCGGAGGTCAAAGCCACCTCGTGATGGACCGTCGCGCGGTAAATATCCTGCTGCCGCTGTGATAATGTGCCTCTCACATCCTGCTCCCGCATTACCAGTTATGCCTTCGCATTCGTTTAATGCCACACAGGTGGTTCCCGTCGTCTCCGTCGTTTCAAACAAATCCAATTCTGCGAGTCAAGCCTCGGCTTATGAGATCTAATTCTCCCTCCATCACGGCTGCTCAGGTTACTTCCTTATTTCTCCCTGGATCTCCGGCTCTTTTCGTCACTTTGTTTCCATCCTATTTCTTTTTATCTGCTTCATTTTCAAATCCCTTTCATCTGGAGAGTTGAGGTGATTCCACTTCTGCGCTTCACAACACGGAGAAGAAAACTTCACCCGCTCGTCTACTGAGGTGTCCGACAAACTAAGTCAGGGTTTGATCAGATGTGTTTTTGTAAATCTGTATTTTAGGTCAAAAGTCTTTGAGGTTGATAAATCAGCCTCTTCCACCACGGATACCTCGACCATCCTAACTAGCTTAACCCACCTTGCAGTGATAAACTCATCTCATAATCCCATGTATTTCGGTACAATTGAATAATTTTCGGAACGATTTAAGGGGACACTGAATTTCGGTGAAATCAGATTGATTGAGAATGATTGTTCCACTTCCTTTTGGTTGGATTAATAGAATTTAAAGCTCAAAATATGTCCAAACATCAGTTTTAAAAACGCCTGGAGTGGACTGTATCCTCTCATCCTCAGCCATGGCTGGAATCTCACAGGATTTGATTGTTTCTTTAGCTGCGGAGGACGTCATGATTGAAAATAAACCTTAATTAAGTCCGTAATCAAATAACTTTCGCAAGTTAAATTGATCGTTCTTGAAGACTGCATAACTTCTTGAAGGCTGCATTCATAAAGGGAAAGTGTTGCATGAGTTTGTGTAAAGCTGATGATTACAAGTGTGGGAACATCATAATTTAACTTAAGAACAGTTTGAAATGATTATTTCTAACAGGGCCTGAAGACAAAGGGTGTTAGAAAATAGCCATACGGTGATATATATCGCAATTTTTTTTTCTCCACGATACTTAATCTATTTTCTTCATATATATATGCATATATTATATGAAAATCCAGTGAGATCCCAGCGATGACTGAGGACGAGAGGATACAGTGAGTCCAGCAGCTTTAAAAGCAAATGAAAGCAGTTACGACTTTGTCAAGAGACATGTGGTCTGTAAATACTATATATAATACTCCACATATATACTTGTTACTACACTATCACAACACCACAGTCAAGTACTGGACAATACTACACAAATATATTTGTTACTACACTATCACAACACCAGAGTCAAGTACACGACAATACTCCACATATATTCTTGCTACTACACTATCACAACACCAGAGTCAAGTATTAGACAATACTACACATATATACTTGTTACTACACTATCACAACACCAGAGTCAAGTACTGGACAATACTACACATATATACTTGTTACTACACTATCACAACACCAGAGTCAAGTACTCGACAATACTACAAATATATACTTGTTACTACACTATCACAACACCACAGTCAAGTACTGGACAATACTACACATATATACATGTTACTACACTATCACAACACCAGAGTCAAGTACTGGACAATACTACACATATATACTTGTTACTACACTATCACAACACCAGAGTCAAGTACTGGACAATAATACACATATATACTTGTTACTACACTATCACAACACCAGAGTCAAGTACTGGACAATAATACACATATATACTTGTTACTACACTATCACAACACCAGAATCAAGTACTGGACAATATTATACATATATACTTGTTACTACACTATCACAACACCAGAGTCAAGTACTGGACAATACTACACATATATCCTTGTTACTACTATCACTATATAATGTATTGTATCAACAGATTCTTGATAATACACACTCCTACTAAGGCATTTTTCTTCATCATAAGGATCTACTGGTTGTTAAACTCTGAACATTCCCAGAAGACAAACATTTATCACGATCCTTCCTCCATGTTCTGGCTCGTGTCTCGCTCTGAAACTTCATTAGAGGTTCGTTTCGATCCAGAGCGTGACACAAACAGCATGCGAGGACGGACGAGCTGGAAACTCTCCGCTGACCTGTGACCCCCCACGGTGACGGAGAACGTGTGGACGGAGCAGCTGCACGTCGCTGTCAATCACCGTCTCGCACTCGTCCGTCCATCAAGTCACACGTCCATGTCTGCGAGGGCGGCGACCATCTGCGTGGATTTAAGCTGCTCTTTGATGAAGGAGGAATGATTCGCCACCGGCGGCTGCACGACTCCCCGCTGTAAAGGCGTCGCACCGGCGGACGCCATTTCACTCTCTTTTCATCTCTCCTTCCTCTCCTCTGTCGTCTCATCCTCTGCACGACTCCTGTTTGCTCGTCGGGAGTTTCCTGTCATGTCGGTTTGAATTGAAGGTGTGAATGAATGAGTTGCTATCACGGGGGGTCATTATTTCTGCGGCACCGAAGCCAATATTAGATTTGAATACTGGAACATGTGAGGCTGTTTCTTAGCTTCTTGAATTTAGTTTTTAGTTGCTAAAATGTGTTTAGATTAAAATGATTATACACTATACGTATACCCCATACTTAAATTCATGCTAAAAGTCGAAATAATCAAAATATAATATATAATAATATAATATAATATCTGCAAATCATGCCTTAAATCGTAGATCAAAGAACGAAGCAAAACACACCCGGGAAAGGGGGGCTAAAAGACGGAAACCCCCACCCGAAAACATTTGAATGATTAGATTACAAGAAAACAAATCAGGATGTCTCTCAATGGGGGATCGTGACACAGGGAACTTGAAAGAACCATTTGCCCGGAAAGGGGCGACTTCCCGGACCGGAAATTTTCCTTAAAAATATAGCGATGTTTCTACAGATCGGGACCTTTTCTCCCGGGACTATTGACCTGTACAATCGCCGGGAGAAAGTGTGTCCGGTCGCGATCGTAAAGCTTGTATTTTGTTTGACTTGGAGCGGTGAATAAACGACCGTGACACACTCTGGTTGTCCATCTTTCTCCACGAAGCGAAGCATAAGAACCGGGAAGTGATGTCATGTTGGAGCGACAGAACGGAACTCGTGTTTTCACCGTTTTAGATGCTTTAGAAGGCAAATCATTTGTTTTCCTTGAAGTCTGTTGAAAGTCTTACCACCCAGTCTGAGTCCAGGTTTTGTTTTGTCTATCTTCCAAAACAAAACTATCCCAGAGATGAATCGATTCCATCAGAAGAAGGTTTGATTTTGTTCGGGGAACTAGGGTAGTTGCGCAAGCTAGGTTAGCCATGAGGTGGCTGATTTTAAGAAGAAGATTAGGATCTTTATCTTTGTCATAGACTTACATATGTATCATTAAATTACAAAAACAAATTATTTTAATAAAAAAAAACAATCCTAATGCTTGAGCTACTTAGTAAAACTCATTTGTCCTTGGCCGAGAATTTATTCAATTTTGTGTCGATCAAACTGGTGTAAGAAACAGGAACTTCATGTTTTGAGCTTGTTCTCGGTACCATCTGAATTATATTGTGTTTAAACTGGAATTGTAGTCGAGACCAACTCTGATCAAGACAAGAGAGAGTCAAGAGTCAACAACAAGACTTTTCCAGAGACCACGACACAGAAAAATCAAAGAGACAGAGAAACCTCGGACCAAAATATGACCATAGAATGTTGAGACCAAAACTGAGACGCTGACTAAAACTACTACTTATAAGCTAAATTGTTACTTTCTAATATTATTTAAAATGTAAAAAAAAGGAACCTGGGTTTTCATTTGTTTGTTTCTCTTTAATGCCACAAATAAATACTTTTCCTGAGACGAAGCTTCATCAAGTAGAGGCTGATATTGCATTTACTTTTGTTGTCTTAGAGATATTTCTATAGTAAAGTAAACCAAGTTATTGTGCTATAGTTATTGTTCTTTACCGCCAGTAAAATGTGGGTCATCTTGATGTGGTAAACCTTATAGATTAGGGACGTGAAAAGAAACGTCTTTAAGAAAGAAAGAAAAACTGATAAAAAGCTCAAAGATAATTAAGAAAAAAGGAAACCAAAATACCTTTTTGGTAAATATACATTTTGTTTGGCCCCTTGTGTGATTAAATACAGTTTAATAACTAGAAATGTAAACGACGTTATAAACCAACATCAGGCGCCCACACATCAGGTAAAACTAGATCAGGAAAATCCATCCGTGTTAAAACATAAGTAGAACATGAGGATTCATTAAATTCAGTCAAAGAAAAGGTAATTTAACAACTCGGGTAAATGACTTGAGCGCCGCGTCTGTCTCCGGGGACAATTCAAGTTCTTCTGCAAGTGGAAAAATTAAAGAATTTAAATTAAAGGTGATCTTCCTGATTATCTTTTTTTTCCTTTAAGCAGCGTGAAGTTACAGAAGACTACTGTTCATTTCATTAGGAGGGAAGAACCTCCAGGGAAATTAGGAATCCTTTATTCTGCATAAGAAACTCTTTCATGATCAATCTCAGAGGGCGTTTACCCTTAAATAAATCAGAGCAAAAACAGTTGTAAAATGTGTCAAACACCAAACTGCGACCCACACAGAAATTTATATAATTTTGCAACTGGATTCATTCATTTATTCTTTAAAATTAAGTTGAAATTATGGCCAGTTTCTCGACCTCAGCAGTCACGTCGTTTTACAGGAAGACAAATATTTAGCATCAAGTGAAAGCTACCACATTAGCACTCCTGCTGGTCAGCAGCTGAACTACTGTCAAGCTAAATAAGATTTAGCTAATGAGCTACAAAAGTAACCAAAGTAATTTTATTTTGACCGTTTATCACATCAGTTTGTTTAAGCTTTGTTATATTTTGCTTGTCATAGTCATTCAGATTCCAATGATTCCTTTCTTCAGAAAGCATACACTATACTGCAGTTTTTAGCTAGCATGGAAGTCGCTGTGTTCAGCTAGCATAAACCATGTTGCTTGTTTTCAGCTAGCATGAACAATGTTGTTGTTTTCAACTAGCACAAATGACGCAGCTGCTTTCTGCTAGCATAAATGATGCTGCTGTTTTTTAGCTAGCATAAACAACGCTTATGTTTTCAGCTAGCATAAAGGACACAGATGTTTTCAGCTAGCATAAATTACACAGCTGTTTTTAGCTAGCATGAACGACGCAGGTGTTTTCTGCTAGCAAAAACGACCCAGGTGTTTTCAGCTTGCGTAAACGGCGCAGGTGTTTTCGGCTAGCGTGAACAACGCAGGTGTTTTCAGCTAGCAAAAACGACGCAGTTGTTTTCAGCTATGAAAAACGTTTCAGGTGTTGTCAGCTAGCAAAAACAGGGCTACTGTTATACTTTACCGCTGCTGTTTTCTTGCAAAAATATTTCCTTTATCTTGAACTTCTTGGTCCGGGTGCGTTAAAAGGGGTTTCTGAAGCAAAATAAAGCCCAACATTAATAATTGAAGGTCCTGTCGCCACCCGTCGCTCCGGCTCTGACAGCGGTTGCGTTCGGATCTGTGCGGCGCTGATGAGCTCAGCGGGCACCAAACACCCAGAACCCTGATGTTTTCACTCTTCCTTTGACTTCCTAATCGAGCAGAGAGCGACTCACTCCCCCCCGAACCCATCAGCTGCCAGTTTTAAGGGATTTAACATCAAAAGCGTTTTCATTTTGTCTCATTTAAATCTTCCCTGCTTGCGTTTGCTTAAAACTGATCTTCAAAACAACATCAAATGTCTCTTCAAGTGAAGGGGAAGTGTTTGCTGCTGCTGGATTGACACACGCCTTCCTCTTTAACTGCAGCTCTTTCAAGTGAATTGAAAAGTATAATTGGTGTTTATTCACCTGCTGACCTTTGTGTGTTTAGTCCTGGAACCTGTTTCCCTGTTTGTTTGTATCCAGGAGAGAAAAACACATATTGTCAACATTTATTAACTACATTTTTATTATATAGATGGTTGGACGGATGGATGGATGGATGGACGGATGGATGGTGGATGGATGGATGGACGGATGGACGGATGGATGGTGGATGGATGGATGGATGGACGGATGGACGGATGGATGGTGGATGGATGGATGGATGGTGGATGGATGGATGGACGGATGGATGGTGGATGGATGGATGGATGGATGGATGGACGGATGGATGGTGGATGGATGGATGGACGGATGGATGGTGGATGGATGGATGGATGGATGGATGGATGGATGGACGGATGGATGGATGGATGGACGGATGGATGGTGGATGGATGGATGGATGGATGATGGATGGATGGATGGATGAATGGACGGATGGATGGTGGATGGATGGATGGATGGAAGGATGGATGGTTGGATGGATGGATAGTTGGAGGAATGGATGGATGGATGGATGGATGGTTTTTATCCAGGAGAGAAAAACACATATTGTCAACATTTATTAACTACATTTTTATTATATAGATGGTTGGACGGATGGATGGATGGATGGATGGATGGATGGATGGATGGATGGATGGATGGATGGATGGATGGATGGATGGATGGACGGATGGATGGATGGACGGATGGATGGATGGATGGATGGATGGATGGATGGATGGATGGATGGATGGACGGACGGATGGATGGATGGATGGATGGATGGATGGATGGATGGATGGATGATGGATGGATGGACGGATGGACGGATGGATGGTGGATGGATGGATGGATGATGGATGGATGGATGGATATATTGATTTATAGATGGAGGGAGGGAGGGAGGGAGAGATGGATGGATGGATGGATGGATGGATGGATGAATTGATGGATGGATGGAAGGATGGATGGTTGGATGGATGGATAGTTGGAGAAATGGATGGATGGATGGATGATGGATGATGGATGGATGGATGGATGGATGGATGGATGGATGGATGGATGGAAGGATTGATGGATTAATAGTTGTCTTATGCTGGATTCAAACCAACAACCTTACGTCAGGCTGCAGTTCTAACTTCATCAGCAGTTTTGTAATGTTCAGTTGAAAGTCAAGCGTTTATATCCTCAGAAGAAGATGAAGAAAAGACAAACTTTTCTTCTCTGGTTCAGTTGTTGAGCTGAAAGATCTCGTTTTAAATGAAGGACAGAAGTTAAGACAGAACTTATGACAGGACGCAGGTGAAGAAGGACATGAGTGACACTTGTCAGTAACAACTCATGAGTTCAAGCAGATGTTGGTGAGACTCGCACGATCAGCTTCAAAGGTTCGGTCAGTTCTGTGTCTTCATTTCTCATATTTAACTTCCACTCTTGCTTCCTTGAGATCATCTAACAAGCCCAGCGAGCTCCAGCTGGTGGTCGGAACATTCCCAGAATGCCGCGGGGGAATGAAAGGCTCCTCAGGTGTTGGTGTCATTATTGGCAGCTGTCGGCGCCTGACGAGCGACATATGCATGTACAGCATCCGAACCGTGTGGTGACCTCCTCACACGTGTGTCCAGATCTCTAATGAAGTCCAGGGAACACAGTCTGGACTCCAGCGGAGGCTCAGGAGGACGTCACCTCTGCTCCATCGATCGCTCATAAATTAGTGATGATGTAGAGGTGAGGAGGATGCGGACGCCGAGTCCCGATCTTGGCTCGGACGATCGGCCCTCGATGTTAATGAGTCATTGATCCGCACATCACTAAATAATGTAAATATGCATTAGCTGTCAGCGGCAAATACATCATGGATGGAGAAAGTGTTGTGGAGGAGAATCTGCTGATGTTCGCTCTCGGGATCTTCTCTGCTGACTCCACCGACTTGTTTGGGACTTTTGAAAATCCACAGATGGACCTGAAGACAAGATCACCGCGAGAGATGACAACATGATTACATTCTGTCTTATTCCCTTCTTTATGTGTTTTCATGGATTATCATCGATGAAGGATGATGGATGGATGGATGGATGGATGGATGGATGGATGGATGGATGGATGGATGGATGGATGGATGGATGGATGGATGGATGATAGATGGATAGATGGATGGATGGATGGATGGATGGATGGATGGATGGATGGATGGATGGATGGATGGATGGATGGATGGATGGATGGATGGATGGATGGATGATAGATGGATAGATGGATAGATGGATAGATGGATAGATGGATGGATGGATGGATAGATGGATAGATGGATGGATGGATGGATGGATGGATGGATGGATGGATGGATGGATGGATGATAGATGGATAGATGGATAGATGGATAGATGGATAGATGGATGGATGGATGGATAGATGGATAGATGGATAGATGGATAGATGGATGGATGTATGGATGGATGGATGGATGGATGGATGGATGGATGGATGATAGATGGATAGATGGATAGATGGATAGATGGATAGATGGATGGATGGATGGATAGATGGATAGATGGATGGATGGATGGATGGATGGATGGATGGATGGATGGATGTTTTACACATTAACAAAAAAATCATTTGTATCTAGAAATACATTTTTTACTGTAATTCTATCATTTCTATGTTGAAAAGTTGTTGTTTTTTCATGAATAATTGAATTTATGAATCTGAATATTTTCAAATATAAGCTTAATTTTCCACACATTCAGTTTGATATTTTAATCCAATAATTCAAAAATCTATGTTTTAACTCAATATTTATTCATTGCTAGTCTTTAAACTGAAAATAAAACCGTAAAAACCTAGTTTTGCTCGAGGACTTGAACACTAATTGTTCTTCTCTCTTCACATCGATCCAGTGTTTTCAAGAGCCTGGATTCTGTCGGGTCCTCGACCCACAACCTCCAATTATTTCGTCTGCCGTCACCTTCACACTCGCGTCGGCCGACACACTGGGTCGGTGTCGCCTGTTGACCTGAGGACGTACAAATGTCACAGAACGTCTCCCGCTGGCTCAGTGGAATTATTAGTTTTAACACACCTGTCACGCTCACCTGAGCAGACGACAAATACCAGCAGGTCCGTCGGGACCTTCACACACATCCAGGTACAGAAGTATTTACAAATACTCAGGTTTCAATAAATACATGTTTCAATAAATGTCAAAATAAATAAAGAACCGAGCTATTACTGTATTTATATACACATGTATTAACTGATATATTTATTTTTACATTGAAGTATTTATGTCGTATTTCATCGTTTGTCTATTTTTGTTCATTTTGTGTTTTATTTATTTACGTATCTCACAGTATCGATGAAAACATAGTTTACATGAGACGACTTCTACAAACATCAATGCGCCGAGGGATAGATGATAGATGTATAGATGGATGGATGGATGGATGGATGGATGGATGGATGGATGGATGGATGGATGGATGGATGGATGGATGGATGGATGGATGGATGGATGATGGATGGATGGATGGATGGATGATAGATAGATGGATTGATAGATGGATGGATGGATGGATGATAGATGGATGGAAGGATGGATGGATGATGGATGATGGATGGATGGATGATGGATGATGGATGATGGATGATGGATGATGGATGATGGATGATGGATGATGGATGATGGATGATGGATGATGGATGATGGATGATGGATGATAGATGGATGGAAGGATGGATGGATGGATGATGGATGATAGATGGATGGATGGATGGATGGATGGATGATGGATGATAGATGGATGGAAGGATGGATGGTTGGATGATGGATGATAGATGGATAGAAGGATGGATGGATGGATGATGGATGATGGATGATGGATGATGGATGATGGATGATGGATGATGGATGATAGATGGATGGATGGATGGATGATGGATGATGGATGATGGATGATGGATGATGGATGATGGATGGATGGATGGATGGATGATGGATGATGGATGATGGATGATGGATGGATGGATGATGGATGATGGATGGATGGATGATGGATGATGGATGATGGATGATGGATGATGGATGATGGATGATGGATGATGGATGATGGAGGGGTGGATGGATGGATGGATGGATGGATGGATGGATGGATGGATGGATGGATGGATGGATGGATGGATGGATGGATGGATGGATGGATGGATGGATGGATGGATGGATGGATGGATAAAAGTATAAAAGCTCGAGGGCCACGTTTATTAAACACAAGTGTAGCTTTATAACATTTTTGTTTCCCATACAGACCACACGTGACTCTCCTCCAGACCAGCTTTGAAACCCAGGTGTAACCAGCAGGTAAAACTCAAGTTGTGTCGACTTGTGTTCGCAAAAACAAATCCCCGCCCTGCGTGAGTGGATGGAAGCTCAGGTGCGTCTGCTGTGAAGATCTTCATGCGAGTCTGGAGAGAATCTCATCCCAGAGACACAGACCTTGAAATAGAAAACCTCTCACTGTCACTCCAGGCGCGCGTTCACAGCTTCACAAGCAAAACAAGAGCCTTTTTAATTCAGTCAGACTTTTTTTTGTCTCGTCCTGGTCCAGGAGGTTCATTGAGGAGAAACATCTCGACGTGCGTGTTTTCTGGAGGACGAGGAGAGAAAGTTCACGCGCGGGTGCCAGTCATTGCGCAGTGGGTCGGCGTTAGGACCCTGAGGAAGTCCTACAGCGGAGACCGTTAATTCAACAGGAAGTAGAAACACCTGCGCGGTTTGAATGAGAAAATGAACTTTAATTTTATTGAAAAGATGATTTATTTTACTTAGTCTCGCTTGATGTGACGTAAAAAGTGAGGGTTAATACTTTTTTAAATTAAATTTAAATCCAAAAAATGTCTTGATTTAACATTATTACTGAAGGAAAATAGATAGATGGGAAGATGGATGGATGGATGGATGGATGGATGAGTGAGTGAGTGAGTGAGTGAGTGAGTGAATGAATGAATGGATGGATGGATGGATGGATGGATGGATGGATGGATGGATGGATGGATGGATGGATGGATGGATGGATGGATGGATGGATATTTAGATAGATAGGTGGATTGATGGATGGATGGATGGATATATAGATAGATAGGTGGATGGATGGATGGATGGATGGATGGATGGATGGATGGATATTTAGATAGATAGGTGGATAGATGGATGGATGGATGGATATATAGATAGATAGGTGGATGGATGGATGGATGGATGGATGGATGGATGGATGGATGGATGATAGATGGATGGAGGGGTGAATGGATGACAAAATACAATTATACAATATTACAGACATTAAAAATTCAAATAATAATCAAATAAAAAAACAAACTACAAGATATATTTTGTTGAAATAACAAAATATAAGAACACAATATTGTGGTAATACCAACATATTATAATACAATATTATTTAAATGGAGACATACAATGAAATAAAGTAGCAAAATAAGATAAGATATGAAAAAAAAACGCAATAATAACACAAATATTAGATACATGTTCAATAAGCTTATGTCGCAATACATGAAGACGTTTCATGTATTTTAGATAACAGAGAGAAAACCAACAGTGAATTTTATTCATACGTTACTTTTTATTACAAACAATATTCTTTTCATTTATTTACCATTAATTAACGTTAATATCGATCACTTTTATTTTGAAACGCGTCACCGGATCTTCACGTATAAATGTATCACAGCGCGCGTCTGAGCCTGCGGTCCCCGTGAGGTGCTTCACATCCCCGTCAGTCAGCCACAGACACACACACACACACACGCACACGCACGGCGACACACTACACTGGCTGTCACACGCGCGCACCGGCGCTCATGCACGCGCACTCGGACCCCCGCAGCAGGAGCGGCTCGTGCTTCATTCTCCTCTAACTTGTGCCTGAGCTTCAGCTCCTGCATCTCCTCCAGGATTCTATGACAACTTTTGCGCTTTTTCTGCTGCGACTTTTGCGCCACCGCTGAGGAGCATGAGCAGCAGTGCGCGCGCCTGAGCAACAACATGGATACACGGAGTTATTGTCGCGTTTTGCCCGCAGTTTTCATCCACTTTGTGATGTTAGGATTAACGCGAGGACAGTTCTTTCCAGGTAAATATATATTATTTACAGGTAAATCTCGTTTATTTCCAGGTAAATATCTTTTATTTCCAAGCGTCTCGTGGAGACTCGTCTGGTCTCGGAGCGTTTTGAACAAATGTTGTGCGTAAAACGGGATTCGATGCGCGTGTTTGCAGACTCCTCTTGACATATAAACGAGATAAATGTTGTGTATTTGTGGTTTGGGTCAGACTTTGCTCGTGAATGTCGCCGGATTATCAGATTCTTTTCGTGCGCCACCGAGACATCCAACGGTTCCTCGCAAGTTTCCGGCGACGAACCTCGACCTGGAGAAGTTTTTTATTGATCATTTATGGCGATTTAAGGTTCCCTGGAGGTTCTGGTTCTGGTTCGTACCATCAACTTGTTGGACGCTGGTTCCGCCGCCGCTGTCTGTGCGCGAACACGCGCGTTTCCTTCACGAGCGTCTTATTCACCGGTTTAAAATAAAAATAACGTGACGTTGAAACTAAATATATCGATGAATTTACAGATTCCTCTCGTGATAAAGATCTTTAATTTAACATTTTAACATTATTCCTGTCGATGTCTCTCGTTACACCGTTGAAAATATTGGATAAACTTTATGCGTATTTTAATTTTGAACATCAGTTGTTGGTTAAAAAACATCAGAGTCGAGACTCGATCTTTAATTTTTCCACATGTTTGGATCACTTTGTTTCCTCGAGAGAATCTGGTCAAATAAATACACGAATGCATCGATGTTTAAATCATCTAATGTGTATAATGTTGGATTTATATCTTGGAGTTTGGATGAATTAAATGTTCGAGGCAGGATTTTCTCTGCATGTTTGTCTTTCGCTCTGCTTGGTATTCATGACTCGTCAGGTCGCGGAAAGAAGCGACTTTTCAAGGGAAGACTGCGAGTCTTTTCTGCTTCTCTCTCCCGCGCGAACGAGGCTGTACTTGATGTTGTTTATTATACTGTTATTATCGTGTCAGTCTGATGGGTTTATTTGAGTCAAACATGGAAGTTACTTCACATTTACTCACTTTTAGAAGTTTATTGATCGATTGTCCTGCGTTTTAAGATGTAACACGTCCTTGAATCTAACGCATCCTTTTGAAAAATTCATCTCAAATCTCGTTTTTTTTTACTGGTTTTAAAGTGACCTGTGAACGCTGGTCCCGGCTGCAGTGCGGTCTCTGGTCGTAAGGGGGCAGTGTTGGCCCGCGAGAGCTGCTCTCTAATGCGCACAAATGACTTTTAAATCTCAGACACGGACTCATTTGGAGCTTTTGGTAACACAATGAACCGTTTTTCACGGTTCCTCGGTTGCTTTTATAAGACTTGATGATGATGTGATCAAAAATGGGGAAATTATATTCGGGAAGAAATGCTTTGTGCGCATGATAGACGCGAACTGTGTGTAGTTTTTTAAATACTCTTTTAGAAACTTTTCTTCACGGTTTAACAAACAGTTATGAAGTGAAACTTGTCGATGATTTGTTGGTGAAACGTTACTGCAGGTGTAACAGTCATTAGAATAATGTTGTTTTATCTAAAAACACTGACCTTCAGCATCACATGAACACCTGCCGTGACTCATCCTCACCTGCCCACATCTCTGGCGCTTCTTAACTGATTTCTCGACACAAAACCACATTACTCCTCTTCAGGTTTCTTCAATTTGGTGTTTAATCTCCTCTGTGTCTCCTCGACTCTCTAAACACATCAGGAACTCCTTGACTGTAAACGCCTCCTGCACTCGCGAGATCTGCGGACACTGATGCGGTTACGAGAGCAAAACTCATTTGAGGGCAAAAGGTTTGGTCCGACAGACCCTGAACGCACCACCGTCTGTGTCACAACGTCAAGTTTGTCTCTTGACTTTATTTCAAACAATCTGTTAAATGATTTTCACCTTGGAAATAACGTTCAACACACGCCAGGTGACTTCTTATAAAAAGTCCCATCAGGCTCTTGTCCAGAACCATTTGTGGGCTGGTATCGGTCCCTGACGCTTTCGTTACACAAAAATAAAAAATACTTACTCAAATTCCTATCGTGGGGATTATTGTTGTCTGAAAGGTGTTTTATTTTGGATTAAATAAAAGATTTATGTAAAGATTTAAGCCTCTGAATTAGAGAAACACAACGAAAAACAACTTTTGTGTTTAGAGATACATTTTTTACCCACTGAACCATTTTTTGGTTGGCACTATTTTATTCTTTCACTTTTCTTCTACATATTTAAGTGATAATTCACCCAAAATTAAAAAAAATGTTCCTACTCACCCTCATGTCGACTAATTTTTGGATTATTTTCAGAGTAATCTGTTCTTTTTAGAGTTATAGACAAAAATGTTTGTTAATTTTAATGTAGCGACCAGCGCTAACTTTTCTCCGTCTTAATCTTCTTCCAAAAAGACACTTAAAATCATCCAAATACTTCCATACTGCTCATTCGAAGTCTTGGATTGAAGCCTGGACATGAGGACTTGCTCAGAAACATGTCTATGTTTTAAGATTGTTTGTAGTGAAGCTAAAAGGCTAAAATGCTACACAGAAGGAAAACACTTGGTGTCTACACTGGGATGAGATTTTCAGTTGATTTTGGTGAATTGATAACATTTTCGATTGTGTACTTTTGTGTTGGACCTTCATGAGGTTGTTGAAACAAAATGTTGTTTGTTTTGCTAAATCCTAGCAGTGAAAACTTTAGTTTTGGTTGGTTCTGGAGAAAGTGTCCACGTGTACGAAAAGAACATCACAGTCTGTTTGTCGAGAACGTTTTGCGTCTATTTTTAACTGTAGACTTTTGGCAAAGATCGGTTTCCAGAACATTTAGCTCAAAGATGCTAACTAGCTTTAGCAGCTAGCGTGTTAGAGAACCATGATGTTGTTTTGTCAGGAATAATCCCACACATTTTTAAATACAAGATAATGAACGTAGTGAACTGCATCATCTGCGTACGAAGTGACATCAATGGAGGAGTCGTTGGCTCGTCTTCTCCTCCTTCATCATCTTGGAGCTCATTTGTGGCCTCCTTAATATCTCAAACCACGTTAGGTTTTTTTTAAACTCCCGGTGAGTCAGAGCTGTGGGTGATTAAATGTAACTGAACACATCTGAGGACGCTCGCGTGTTGCTCCGAGTTGTGCGTTTGCCAGTGCGAGGAAAACGCCTACATCAGCAGTCAAAAACCAATAACCACCCACGAGGATTCGCACTTGAAACTCTTCTGCCGTCCTCAATTTAATGATGTCAGGGAAGGTCTTCGGACTTGTGAGGATTGGTCAGAAAAGTGGGGGATTTTGTTCACGAGTGAGGGAATCTTGGCCGTTTAACCCTCATTAAGACATATTTACTTTACTTTCTGGACACTTCCTGATCCCCTCGTTCATTACGATGATTTTAAACTGGTTTGATGTCGACATTATTTTCACAGACTGACCTTAAGATAAAAAACATAAAATAAATAGACATACATTACCTGCACAACCCAAACATTAAGTACATTAAAGGGTTAGTATAACATATATACCCTCTCTGTCTGTATATAACTCAATTCTGAGCCGCTCTAGTAGAAGAACTCACATTTCTCCTTCAAACTCTTCACTGGCTGCCAGTTTCTTTCAGGATCATTTTAAAATTCTGGTTCTTCACACAAAAAACAAACAATATTTCAGTCAATTTACTTTTAAAACACATTCTAACTATTTTAACTGAATAAATTATTTTTTGCTGCCATAGTTATCATTTTATTTTTCACGCCCTCTTTCATCCACACCTTCTCTTACTTCTTAAATAAGATGAATATAGTTCAAAATTACATTTTTGTTACCACAAAGTATTTACGTCACTGTGAGTAAGACGTAAAGTTTTCTGGAGTGGCTTCATAGAAGGGTCTGAGTTTTCGGCTTTTTGATTTCCAAATTACGGTAAAGTCAAATACTGCATGGTTACTTTTACTGTTTTTGAGCATGTTTCTTCTTTTATTGTCCTGGTAAATAAAAAAAAGTCTCTCAGTACTTTTACTGTCTTTCTGCAATACAAATAAAAAACAGTGGATGGTCACATGACCCTCACAGACTGACCAGGCATGTCAAAGTTAGTGAAGATCATCTTTGGAATAATAGCGTAAGAGTTTTACAACGCGAGTCATGAGTGCTCAAAATTAAATCATCCTTTGAAAGCATCGCAGAGTAATAGAGAGATCAATAGAGTTTATCTATCTCTCTATCTCATACTGCATTGTCTCCTAAAATAATAATACGGCGTTCGTGTAGTAGAACTACAGCGCTTTTTGAGAGTAATACTACAGTGCTTCGCAGTGTAATACTACTGTGCCTCACGGAGTAATTCTACTATGTCTCGCATAGTAATACTACTGTGCCTCACGGAGTAATACTACTATGTCTCGCATAGTAATACTACTATGTCTCGCGGAGTAATACTTCCATGCTTGCGGAGAAGTACTACAGGGCCTTGTGAAGTAATAATACTATGTCTTGAGGAGTAATACTTCCATGCTTGCATAGAAGTACTACAGGGCCTTGTGAAGTAATATTACTATGTCTCACAAAGTAATACTTCGGTGCTTGCGGAGAAGTACTAAGGCGCCTCACAGAGTAATACTACTGTGTCTTGAGGAGTAATATTTCCATGCTTGCGGGGAAGTACTACAGGGCCTTGTGTAGTAATACTACTATGTCTCGCGGAGTTATACTTCCATGCTTGCGGAGAAGTACTACAGGGCCTTGTGAAGTAATACTACTATGTCTCGCGGAGTAATACTTCCATGTTTGCATAGAAGTACAACAGGGCCTTGTGAAGTAATAATACTATGTCTAACAAATTAATACTTCGGTGCTTGCGGAGAAGTACTAAGGCGCCTCACAGAGTAATACTACTGTGTCTTGAGTAGTAATATTTCCATGCTTGCGGGGAAGTACTACAGCGCCTCATGAAGTAATACTACTATGTTTCACAGAGTAATTCTTCGGTGCTTGCGGATAAATACTTAGGCATCTCACAGAGTAATTCAATGTAGACTCATGGGGTAATACTATGGCGTTGGATTATTTATTATTAATTTTTTGAGTATGTTTCTTCTTTGACCGTCCTGGTAAATAAAAAAAAAGTATCTCAGTACTTATACTTGTACTTATACTACATATAAAAACAGTCTTTCTGCGGTAAAAATAAAAAACAGTCACATGACCCTCGCAGACTCTCCAGGCTTGTCAAAGTTAGTGAAGATCATCGTTAAAATAGTTTTACAACGTGAGTCATGAGCTCAAAATGAAATCATCGTTTTTGAAAATGTCAAAATGTTACCTAGTGTTGCTTTAAGAGTTCAAGGTCATAATCAACAACAATTACTCCGTCCCTGAAGGTTTGTTTTTCTCCGTGATTCATGAACGAAACAGATGATAATGAGCTCCTGAGTGGAACAATGTTTGTGTGTGTTTTACACTCAGTTGTGTAGCGTCTGATCAGACATTCTCATCACTGGTTCGAGGGCGTCACGCTACATTTAGCTTTTGGCTCTTTTTGTCTTTTTGATTTAAGTGAAGTGATCCTTCGCTAATGTCTCACGGTAGGCGGTTCAGCCGCGGATCGATGTTAAACGAAGGGCGTCGCTGGTGTGCGTCTGTGTGTCTGTGTGTGTCTGTGTGTGTCTGTGTGTGTCGCTGCTCATCCGTGACTTTGAGCTTCAGCGACTGCTAATTGTTGAACACTCGGTCGGATGTGGAGGTGACACGCGGCGGGTGTCGAGGTGTGTGTTTTCAAGAAAACCAATTTACAATTTATATTCCGGGTAATGAGATTTCTTGGGCGAGAAGGACGCGGGCGAGGCGGGTGTGTTGTCGTGGGGGGGGCAGGAAGTGCGTCTTCGTGTCACTCAATCCGTCTCACCTTGACTCGTCTCTTGATTTGTTGACGCGTCCGACGGACGCCGCGAACAATCTGGAGCGTGGATCGGATCGAGAGCGACTCAATTACCGAACGCTTTGTTGGATTAATATACAAGATGTTTGTCTTCATACGTGACGAGATGAAGTCGTCGAAAGGACATAAAGCCACATACGTCGGAAGGATGTAATGACTCCGTCAATGTGATTACGAACCTCTGCACACGTCTTTATTGACTGGTCTGTGTGTGGATTCATGAGGCAACACTTTATGACGTTAATGACTCTATTGTTGGGACTTTAAAGAACATCCCATCATAAAGTAAGTGTCATGTGACTGTGTTGACTCAGGAATAGCTTTTGTCGGCCAACATGCCGTGTTATTAAAGAGCAAACGGTGGAGGTTTGGAGAGATAAATAACACAGTGTGAACTTCTCAGAGTCATACCAAGGTGCCTCACCAAGTAATTCTACACACCCTTGAAAAGTAATACTATGATGTCTCATGGAGTTATATTGGAGTACGCTATAGGTACGGTGTTCACGGAGTAATAGAAGGATCAATAAAGTTGTTTTGTCTATCGATCTAACACTACAGTGACTCGTAAAACTATAATACGGTGTACGTGTAGTACAACTGCAGTGCTTTTTTAGATTAATACTACAGCGCTTCGCAGAATAATACTACAGCGCTTTGCGGAGTAATACTAAGGCGCTTCGTGGAGATACAGTATTCTACTACACCTCACGGAGTATTACTACGGCGGCTCACAGTGTAATACTACAGTGCCTCACAAGGAATACTACTATGTCTTGCATAGTAATACTACTATGTGACGCGGAGTAATACTTTGGTGCTTGTGGAGAAATGCTAAGGCGCTTCGCGGAGTAATACTACTACATCTCACAGAGTAATACTTCCATGCTTGCGGAGTAACACTACCACGCCTCGCGGAGTAATACTATTAAATCTCGTTCAGTAATACTTCCATGCTCGTCAGGAAATAACAATCAGGACAACATTGTTGGGAAACTTTGTTGACTGATATTTTGTGCACAAATTTTCTTTTAGCACAAAAAGAAAATGTACAAAATTGTTGCAACTACACAATCTTAAAAAAATATGTTTACCTCGTCCAACTTAATATGACAATTATTAACGACGACAAACAAAAAGGTGTCACGACACTAGTTCATGGATTGTTATTGTTCAGTCAAACGTACAATATAATCAGTAACTTAATTGTCATTACACATGTTTGTCGTTCAAGGACAAACTTGTTTTAGTCGAGGACACCTTCAGCGTCTTCCAAACATCTTGAACAGAAAATATCTTGTGTGAAATTATCAACATATAAGTAAGTAAGTAAGTAAGTCATTTTTATTTATATAGCCCAAGGCCTCGAGAAATCTACAGCTCGTTCACTGAGACTCTAAAGACTGTAAAGAATCTGTAGGAACTGATGTAAGATCACGAGAACACACAGGAAGTGTGACCCGGAACGAGGACGGACCAGCAGAAGCGACTGGTCACCAGTAAAGGACGAACCCAGGAGGTCACAGAAGAAAAACAGGAAACTTGTCAAGACCTTGTCTGCAGAATTGTTTCCGCGTAAGACGAGAACGTCTGAAGGTGAATTCAGCAGGTGAAGGACGAGAAAAAGAGCTGGTGGAGGAGAAGAAAGAAATGACAGCGGGTCAAGAACACAACAAAAAGATTGGCAGTAAATTGATTATGTCTGTGTGTTATCGACTGTCTGAGTGGCTGTAATTGTTTCCTCTGTGTGAGTTAAAGAGAGAGAGAGAGAGAGAGAGAGAGAGAGAGAGAGAGAGAGAGAGAGAGAGCGAGAGAGAGAGCGAGAGAGAGAGAGCGAGAGAGAGAGAGAGAGAGCGAGAGAGAGAGCGAGAGAGCGAGAGAGAGAGAGAGAGAGAGAGAGAGAGAGAGAGAGAGAGAGAGAGCGAGCGAGCACTTTATGACGGGTTGTCTGTCACCTCGTGCCCTGATCTGTTTAGTATTCTGTCCGTCCTACACACACTCACACACACTCACACACACTCACACACACTCACACACACTCACACACACCCCTGTGTGTGTCTAATCCCTGCCACTTATCCTGCTGGCCTGACAAACTGACAGACTAATAGCAAGGCAGTACGGCGTCGTACTCCGACGAATTTAAAGGCTGGAATTAACTCAGAATATTGTTATTATTATCTTGACATTAGTTGAAAAATGTGCTTGAAAAAAAAAAGACTAACACTTGGTGTCGCTCCTTGAGAGCTCCCTCTAGTGGGCAGTGACGTCAGCACTTATATTGAACTTGATCAACTCCACATTAACCCTTGTGTTGTCTCTGGGTCAAGGTGACCCGGAGACCTGAAAACAAATCTGTTTGTTATATCCTCTGTGTTGTCTCCCGGTCAAGGTGACCCGGAGACCTGAAAACAAATCTGTTTGTGATATCCTCTGTGTTGTCTCCCGGTCAAGGTGACCCGGAGACCCGGCAACAAGTGTGTTTGTGATATCCTTTGTGTTGTCTCTGGGTCAAGGTGACCCAGGGCCCGAAAACAAATGTGTTTTGTATCCCTTGTGTTGTCTCTGGGTCAAGGTGACCCGGAGACCCGAAAACAAATCTGTTTGTGATATCCTCTGTGTTGTCTCCCGGTCAAGGTGACCCGGAGACCCGGCAACAAGTGTGTTTGTGATATCCTTTGTGTTTTCTCTGGGTCAAGGTGACCCAGGCCCGAAAACAAATGTGTTTTGTATCCCTTGTGTTGTCTCTGGGTCAAGGTGACCCGGAGACCCGAAAACAAATCTGTTTGTGATATCCTCTCTGTTGTCTCTGGGTCAAGGTGACCCGGAGACCCGGCAACAAGTGTGTTTGTGATATCCTTTGTGTTGTCTCTGGGTCAAGGTGACCCAGGGTCCGAAAACAAATGTGTTTTGTATCCCTTGTGATGTCTCTGGGTCAAGGTGACCCGGAGACCTCGCAACAAGTGTGTTTGTGGTATCCCTTGTGTTGCAAAACACGTTTGTTCACCCTGACCCTGAGCTAACTCAAGGGTCAAAGTCACCTGAAAGAGTCGTGACTCATGGGTTGAGCAGAAGTAACATTTGAAGTAGTTTGCTAACGAGGAGTTTGTAAAACTTCTATTTTCACGGCTCTTATCTAACAACAAGATCTGGAAGAGAAATGTCAAGTGTCTGACGCTGTAAATGCATCAAACTCACTCGACAAGATAAAAACAAAAGCGTGTTCTACCTTATTGACGCTGAAGAGCTCTCGACGCTGGTCTCTGTCCAGGGTTGTGTGTTCGAGGCTGTGGAGGATGAACGTGAGGAAGAAGGATTATCAGGTGAAGAAGAAACAGAAGTTCTTAAAGGCATCGTTGGAACTGAAGGAGTCGTAACCATCGTTATCTGTGTCGACGGTCACAAGAAGTTTCATTAAAAGATTGACATAAAAAAAATACATTTTGTGGAGGTTTGTTCCCACGTGTCATCAAACCCGGAAGTCGCCACCTCCAAGAGACTCGTTGTATAAACAAAGCGGGGTGGAGGACTGAAGCAATTATTACGTCATAATGGACTCTCGTAACCTCTCGTTCGTCCAGATTTCAGAGCAACTTTATAAAGTAATAAAGTGTAAACCATGGTCATGATGAGAAGTTACTGCATCTTGAAGGACATTCACTACATGTCAGGAGAGTTGGAGTTTGACATTAGTTGACCTTGTACAATAAGCATCTAAAGTATTACGCTAAACATATTTGCGGTTCAAAAAACAAGAAAGACGGACGAAAGAAAGTAACTGGCGGAAATTTCTTCAGAGAAGAAACGGCATGAAAGTGTCAAAAATAACAGAAAGAGTGAATTTATTTAGTCGTACAAGTGTTTCCAAATGAGGGGTTTTGTCGCCTTGTTGAATATTTGGCACCACAGTACGAGTTTCAATTCATTAATAATATATACAGTAAATATAGATGAAGAGCTTGACATCTGTAGAATTGTTTTTGTTCCTCATAAAACTGTCACCTTGATTATAGTAGTATATAGTATATTGATACACTGGGTGTCTTGGTTTTAGTAGGTTATAGAGTAAAACAACTTTTACATTTGAACTGTATTCACTGTCGTTTTCTGCAAAAAAATAAACACAAAAAAAGATCAATTAATTAATTATATTAATTCCATATATTCAAAGCATGACTAGAATTTGCCAACAGTAGAGCCAAAAAGTCTATATTTTAAACACGTTATCGGATCGCTACCGATCGATACTCAGAGTTATTAAGTATGTAAAAGGTTATTTTAAAGATGTTTCTCGACCAGGGTCACAGTCGCAGCCACTGAAGAGTTTGAAGGAGAAATGTGAGTTCTTCTACTAGAGCAGCCAGTGAAGAGTTTGAAGGAGAAATGTGAGTTCTTCTACTAGAGCAGCCAGTGAAGAGTTTGAAGGAGAAATGTGAGTTCTTCTACTAGAGCAGCCAGTGAAGAGTTTGAAGGAGAAATGTGAGTTCTTCTACTAGAGCAGCCAGTGAAGAGTTTGAAGGAGAAATGTGAGTTCTTCTACTAGAGCAGCCAGTGAAGAGTTTGAAGGAGAAATGTGAGTTCTTCTACTAGAGCAGCCAGTGAAGAGTTTGAAGGAGAAATGTGAGTTCTTCTACTAGAGCAGCCAGTGAAGAGTTTGAAGGAGAAATGTGAGTTCTTCTACTAGAGCAGCCAGTGAAGAGTTTGAAGGAGAAATGTGAGTTCTTCTACTAGAGCAGCCAGTGAAGAGTTTGAAGGAGAAATGTGAGTTCTTCTACTAGAGCAGCCAGTGAAGAGTTTGAAGGAGAAATGTGAGTTCTTCTACTAGAGCAGCCAGTGAAGAGTTTGAAGGAGAAATGTGAGTTCTTCTACGAGAGCGGCTCAGAATTCTGGCTGCAGAGTTTAGTATGAACTGCAGGCGAGACACATCCTTCTGGTTTAGACACTAAATAAACTGTTACAATAGTGTAAACGACACAAACACATGGATTATAAAATCCAGATTGTGTTTAGAGATTTTTCTTAGTTGAAGGAAACTATTTTCTGGTCAGTTTTCTTTAGTGTCACACTAGAGAAAATACAACACCAGGTTTCTCAGAGTCATCATGAAGTCAGATCGGATTCAAGTGAAGATTCCAAATATCTGCAAATTCAACCCCGATGTACTTTAAACACAGGATGACAAGTGAGTCTGAAAGAGCTTCAACTTAAACGCTGGTGTCTTCAGCCATGACTCAGTCAAAGCCTCTATCAGACTTCTGGCTCTTCATCGCTTCACGAAAGTCTTTTCTTTTTCCATCTGTCAAACGAAGCCCCCGCGGTCCAGACACCGACTTCCCTCGTGAGTTCTGAAGGGAAGAGTCGTCGTCGCCTCCTGACAAATAGCTTTTTCAATCAAGCCAGAGCTTTACGTCACAGGAGGAACCAGAGGAAGGAAGACGAGTCCGGACCGTCCAATGAATTCCAGGCTAAATAATCATCCAAACAGGGAGAATTAATGGCTGCCTTCAGGCCTGACATTCAATCTTTTATCCTCGCAGGGCAGAGACGGAACATTAGCGAGGAAATGTCACAGTAATGTTCCTTCAACGCAGAGTTGCTTCTAAATAGTAATTAAAAGATCTGCTCGTGGCAGCTTTTCACGGCGCGTCGGCGACTTATTACCAATCATGAGAGAAATGAACACGATTGTGATCAGAATATTGGTGGAAAGTGTTCGTTCACGGCAGACGTGTGCGACCAGATGAACAAGTCGAGATCTGCACAAGAATAATTGGTATTTGTTGAGGATTTAAACTGTACTTTTGTGAATGTTTGTCCTGAAGTGAGAGCAGCAACAAATACACTTCATGGAGTCGATGACATAATTTAGTGGTAAAGACGATAAATAGTTAGTACGTAGAAAACGACAAACCCCTGGTGTGTGAACTTTTGATTGTGTTGTTGTTGATCTTTTAACCGTAAACCGAAGTAAGAGACTACGGTATATTTTGATAAGGCTCACTTTCAATTTTTGCGAAAATTGAATTGAATGACTTTAAGTGCGCCTTATGGGCTGAAAATTACGGTAGTGCATGTTATTTTATTCTTGTTTTTATGAGGATTGTATCAATAAATACATTAGCTTTAGCTTTAATGAGAAAATCACTTCGTCTGGTAATCAAACATAACTCTTGGAGGTGGAGACTTCCGGGATTGATGACGCGCGGCGACAAACCTCTATGCTTGACCAATCACAGCAGAGTGGGTGTGATTATGGTCAACAAGATTTCATGTCCAGAAAAACAAAGTGTTTTAAGTGTGCGGAGCTTAAGATCATTTTCTAATGTCAATATTTCAATGAAAAGAGAGTTTTGTACAAACACACACTGATTATACAATAGAGTCACACATCACAACAACACACACACACTGATGATACAATAGAGTCACACATCACAACAACACACACACACTGATGATACAATAGAGTCACACATCACAACAACACACACACTGATGATACAATAGAGTCAAACATCACAACAACACACGCACTGATGATACACTAGAGTCACACATCACAACTACACACACGCACTGATGATACAATAGAGTCACACATCACAACTACACACACACACTGATGATACAATAGAGTCACACATCACAACAACACACGCACTGATGATACAATAGAGTCAAACATCACAACAACACACGCACTGATGATACACTAGAGTCACACATCACAACTACACACACGCACTGATGATACAATAGAGTCACACATCACAACTACACACACACACTGATGATACAATAGAGTCACACATCACAACAACACACGCACTGATGATACAATAGAGTCACACATCACAACAACACACACACACTGATGATACAATAGAGTCAAACATCACAACAACACACGCACTGATGATACAATAGAGTCACACATCACAACTACACACAAGCACTGATGATACAATAGAGTCACACATCACAACAACACACGCACTGATGATACACTAGAGTCACACATCACAACTACACACACGCACTGATGATACAATAGAGTCACACATCACAACTACACACACGCACATACACACTTTAGTTGAACTTTAAATAACCTTTTTTTTCTCTCAGTCTCAACTTATAACAGAAGTAGAAGTGTGTGTGTTGTTCTCAGTATTATCTTGATCTTTAAAGTATATACTTTTTTGAGTATTGTTTTGATTGTTAAAGCGCTTTGTGACCCTGGTCTGGAAAAGCGCTATATAAATAAATATTACTTACTTACTTACTATGTGTGAGACTGGATGGACTGACAAGTATAAGTTGAATGACTGGGTCAGATGTGACGAGTATTTAGGGTCTTATATGTGTTTAGGACTAAAATCTGTCGCAGTGTTGTTGTTAAAGACAAATTTAACTTCCATTCTAACCTCTGATGTCCCTGAACGTTACACAAACTCTAACAAAACATTACATTTGTAGCCAAACTAGTGAGTTTGGCGAATCTCCCCAAACCCTCTGAGAACCGGAGTTATTGTGCATCCAAGGAACGACTAAACAAACCGAGCGGCGAGATGAAGACGTCGTGGATGTAAAGCACACAGAAGAAGAGAAACTTCCTCTCCGCTAATTAAAAGAACTGCTGATTAATGCAAGAGGTCCTAATGAAGCTTAACAAGGTTTCTTGGTAATTAATCCATATTTAATAAGAGGCGTCGGGCGAGGGAGGCGGCGGCTGCTTAGTCGGCTGAATCCACGAGCTTCAGGGTGGAGGATGGATGGCGGCGAGCGAGGGAGGTAATGAGATAAATAAGTGCGGGAAATGGAAAAGATGGTAAACAGAGTGATGGAGGAAGAGATGGAGTGAAGATCTAAAGCGTTTCAGCTTCAGCCACTTTATGCTCCGTTCGCTTTGACTGTCACTTCCGGCAGATTGTTGGTGGAGATGATGCAGCGACGCACAGGCGAGCGGAGATTCACGTGGTCGTATCAAAGTCGTCCTCGTATACGTGGCTTCATATCGCGGATCGCTCGTAATTGCCTCCATTCAAGACGGGTTCAGACCCCGTGAATGTGGGTCACTCTGTGTCAACTTGAAAGGTAGATTTCTTCCCTTTATCTGGATCCAGTCATCGAGCAGCGTTGATAAAAAACCCATTTCCTGGTCGTCTTCTACGGTCTGCTCTCAGTTAACATGTGAACCTGCTCATCTCATAATTGCTCTGTCAGAGTTTGTCTGGAGCCAATATAACCCTTTTATGTGAGCGGGAGGAAAAAAAGGGCCATTACCGGGCCGACAGAAGAACCTGTGAAGAGACGCGAGGTCAACGATACACTGGGAGACACAAAGGCTCTATATTTAATCCCAGCGTCTGTTCCATGAAATGCTCCTTTTTTTTGTTAAATCTTTCGCCAAAGACTATAAATAAATACAACTCAATTTAATGCGGAACTAACTGGCGACTGTAAAAGAAAGTCGTTTATGAGTAGATTTAGGGCGAGTGAGCATCATCAGGTGTGTTCGTAAAACTGAGTGATATCAATAAAATATCAATAACTTCCATCGATATTGAACGACTACTGAACCAATAACTCTTTCACACATATATTGTGATATGTTTTATTAATACTCTTTGATTCCTTTTTCAGCATTTGAAATAAAAACTTACTTAACTATCTTTCACACAATGTGCGAACATGAATAAGTAAGTAAGTAAGTAAGTAATATTTATTTATATAGCGCTTTTCGAGACCAGGGTCACAAAGCGCTTAAACAATCAAAACAATACTCAAAAAAGTACATACTTTAAAGATCAAGATAATACTGAGAACAACACAGGAGTACTTACTCTGCAGTTACTTCTTCATTCTTCAAAAGATGAGGATCCAGATGGTTAGGGCTGTAGTGATACACTAATCTCACGGTACGATATATTCAGCTCAGGAAACGATTGAATATATTTCCATTCATGTTTTCTTTTCTTTCTGTTATTTCCTTTGATTTCATGTTTTCTTTTCTTTCTGTTATTTCCTTTGATTTATGTTTTTTGTATTTGCTCTTTGTTCTTTTTATTTGCAGTTTAATGAATCTTCTGTACCTTCTATCGTCTGCTATGAACTGTAAACCCAATTTCCAGAAGGATATCTATAGAGAGATTAATAAAGTCAAGCTAATCTAATCTAATCTAATCTAAAATTATTTTCATCTTTTTCGTCACTGATTTTAGGGGACACTGAATTTTAGGGATATTTTGTGATTCGTCTCTTCTGATTGAACAATAGAACTAAAAGCCAAAATATGTCCAGACATCTTTAAAAGCTGCTGGAGTCCACTGTATCCTCTCGTCCTCAGTCATCGCATCTAGCAGGATTTCCTTCTTCCTTTAGCTGGGGAGGAACGTAATAACTGATGCCATCTAGCGGCCAGAAGTTTAATTGCAACACAAAAAATTAACGCATGGTTATTTGCATGATAATTGTAAATAAAAATAGAATATAAATATATATATATATTTTCTTCTTCTCTTAATTAAGTTAAAATAAACTATTAAATAAAATAGTATTTGAAACCCCCCCCCCCAAAAAAATAAAAAATTCGATAAATTGCTATTAATTATTAATATTGTATGGAGAAAAAGTATTAATACTGTTTATAGATGTATCTCTTTTTATTTCTCACACCACTACAAATGGAACAGTATTTTGAAACAAAATGTCGTCTTTTATTCTTTTTATCGTTATTTACTTTTTCTTGAACCTGATGATTGAACTGATTTTCTTTTTTAACTTAATGAAAGATGATCAAGTGATCTTCTTGGCAGCGTTAACCATAATAATGGAGCTATAGGTTTGGACTTCGTTCGTGTCTTCGTGCCTCTTCAGTTAAACCCTGTCAAGAGTCGGAGCGACTCACATCTGTTTATTACGCTTAAACATTTGTTTGATCTCGACTCGTTCAGAATAGCTTCAGCGTCTATGAGAGAAGAATGCGACATGAAAATAAACTTAAGGTTTTCCACAGTTTTACGACAAGTTGAAAATTCTTCAGTAGAAAAAACGGTTTGGAGCAGGTTCTGGTTGTAATCGTGGAGCAGATGCTGGACGAGACTTGGTCGACGGTTGCCACCGAATCATGATTAATCATGAAGATACTTCAGAACCGTGTTCACGAGATAATAGTCCATTAAAACACTCTAAACGTTCACGGACCTGCATGGAACAGGTGCACAGAACATTTCAGCTTCACAAGTGTAGTTTCAACTTTTTCAAATCTGCAACACAAAGTCCAGATTTAAATCATTAATGGAGATGTTTTTGGATTTTGTTCCTCGAGCTCTTGAAGCGTTTTCTATTTCTGCCTTGAATGGTATGAAGGATATCTCTGCTAAAGGTCTCGAGATACATTTCCTCAACTCTGTACCAAAGCACACGCGAATCAAGGATATTTAGCTTTGAACGACATTTCCTAATCCTTACCTTCGAGGCTCGTTCATCTGTTGGTAGCATTAGCAAAACATTAGCTCTGGTGGTCCATAGACATTTTTTGGGTGCGGCTCAGTTCTGTACTGTTGGTCAGTTGTTGGTTTGTTGTGCGACCAGATTTGCTTCCCTACACGTAGTTTCCCCAGATATATGTTCCCCTTACACAAGGACAACATTTTTAATCGGATGTGATTTTGTGACGGTGAAATGATCCAGTTGATCCTGTTTCTTCTTCTTGACAACGAACCCACTGATCTGGTCCTCAGGCCGTCATGACATACCGCCGCAAAACTTGGACACGATGGTGTACGTATCAGATAAAAAAAGCTCTGGACCTCAGAACAATTGTTTTTATTTGTATTTTTAAACGGTGAGTTTGTTTCTAGTGTCTTGAGTCGCACTTTCGGTAACGTAACTCTCCGACCAATCAGAGGCTGACCAACAAACTGGTCATTGTTTTGGTTCCGGCTCGGCTCGCTCGGAACCAGAGCGGAGCAGGTACTTAAAAATAGTATCAGTTTAGTCGTACACAACACAAACCAGTGCCAGTGGAGTCAGTAGAGCAACAAAGTGCTAGTTATTCTGGTACAATAGCTAAAGATGGACACTTGGCTCAGGTCGTGGTAGGAGGTTTTTGTCTTTAACCTCTACATTTGATCAGCGTGAAAGACCATACTGAGGGGTTCTGTCCACACAATTCCTCACATCACAGCGATACTCGACCCACTCTGTATTGAAGGTGGTTCCATGAAAGTAGGAAGTCTCTGTCTATTACAGTGCAATACTCAAGATGTCCCGCCTGAGCGGAAGATGAAAACAAGCTTTGAAAACGTTTTTTTTATCGTCGTTTCTGTCTCGTCGACTCAAACTGTCGGTTCACCCAGACAAAGAAAAGTCTTCTTTGACGTCCACGCCGGTCTTTTCATGCAGGAAAGTTGTTCGACTTCCACGGGTTTGACGCCGAGACTCAGCAAAAGCTCTGGTTATCTGTGAACCATCGTCTGGTTCTATCCGGCTGTCAGTCTGTGTCCCGGAATAGTTTGACTGACGACAAAACCCACAAAAGAGAAGCAGCAACCGGTCGAGGTTGTTGATGGAGTCTGAGCTCCGACTGTTGCTGGAGAAGATGACAGAGGGAGGAGATAAGAGTGGGGGGGCGATTAGACGGCGCTGTGGATACATTGATGGACAAAGAGGGAGATGAGCAGCGTAAGTGGGAGCGACGGCTGAACATCTAAGATGAGAGGGAGACGATGAGTGACAGGGCGGGAGATGAAGAAAGATCCACTCATCCTCGAGGCTAAAGTTTCAGAAGAAAAGACAAGACGGTCTTTAAAAACCCACTTAGATCCATCACAGCAAACCAGATACGAGAGCCCGAGAACGGACTTGAGAGGTTTCTGTGGCAGGAAAGCTGGAGAAAGATGAGCAGAGAAAACAATCGTCTCTCAAGGGTTCACTGCCGATGAGCAAAGTTCTCTATGAAGGTCGACTCGTGTGAAAACTCTCATGTATGGAATGTTCTTCAAGATGCAGTAAGTTCCTCATCATGACCATGTTTTACACTTTATTACTTTATAAAGTTGCGAGAGGTTAAGAGATCAGAGTCCAATTGGAATCAATCAATCAATCAAACCTCTTTTGGTTCGATTCCAGTGTTTTTTTAAACCAGAAGGATGTGTCTCGCCTGCAGTTCATACAAACTCTGCAGCCAGAATTCTGAGCTGCTCTAGTAGAAGAACTCACATTTCTCCGATCCTTACTTACGTACTTACTTACTTACTTACTTACTTTTACTTACTTACTTAATTACGTACTTACTTACTCACTTACATACTTACTTACTTACTTACTAACTAACTTACTTACTTACTTACTTACTTACTTACTTACTTATTTACTTACTTAATTGCTTACTTAATAACTTACCTACTTACTTACTTACGTACTTACTTACTTACGTACTTATTTTCTTACTTACTTACTTACTTACTTACTTACGTACTTACTTACTTACTTAGTTACTAATTAACTTACTGACTTACTAACTTACTTACTTACTGACTAACTTACTTACTTACTTACTTACTAACTTACTTACTGACTTACTTACTTACTTACTTACTTACTTACTTAGTTACTGACTTACTTACTTAGTTACTAATTAACTTACTGACTTACTAACTTACTGACTAACTTACTTACTTACTTACTTATTTACTTAGTTACTGACTTACTTACATACTTACTAACTTACTTACTTAATAACTTACGACTACAGTAACATTTGTGTTTTCTTCACTGGACTCATGAAAGAACACGAGGAGCGACTCCAACAGAACCGTCACACAATTGTTTGTGTAGTTCAGTTTCTGCACAATTGCTCATTTAACTGGCGGCACTTTCCCCCAAAACCACAGTCGCCGCCGCTGTCACGGCCGTCATGTCGCCTTATTAGTCGGTGAGAGGCAGCGACGTGTCTGCTGTCGCCGGGGAGACGCCGGTGTCTCCGAGAAGGAGAAGCCGCTGGAGAAAGACGAGTATGTGGAGAGAGAGTGTGATGAGACTACAGCGTCGGGTATTAAGGAGTATTAGTGCCAGAGTAAGCTTCGGACAGTAATGAACTACCCACCGCTCAACGGACCACCAACTCTGATGTGTGTGTGTGTGTGTGTGTGTCAGGAGGAGACAGCTCCAGGAAGGTAACAAGTCTTATTCCTCTTGAGGTCCTATTAACCTTTGCTCAAAATTCACTCTTTTTTCCTGGGGTCCCTGCACTCATATGCAGCGCGGCTGCTCGTGCGCACACGCCGCACAAGCCGAGCCCTCCGAGGAGAATTAAGAGCGAGGTAATTGGTTGGCTCTGGCTAATGTTCTGCTGACGGTTTAATGCCACCATCAGTCCCGCTGGAGAGACTTGTGACGTGTGGACGTGGCAGCTTCGTTTCTGCGGCAGGAGAATGGATTCCAAGATTTTCCTTTGTTTCAGATGAAATATTCCGGAGACGTTGAATCAGAATGAAAGTGTTTTTTCAAGAGTTGAAGCTTCAGTGAAGGCAGTTGTGAAGTGATTTAGTATTTGATGAGAACATTAGCTGAACAATAATACAACTGAAGCAAATCATAGTAAACCTTAATATTTGTCCATAAGAGCTCGAGAACGTTTACATTTATCAAACAATCTCCATATTTTTGTTTTGTTTTAAGTGGAAATTTTATGGGTAAATAATGAACAAAGTTTTGACAAATGATTCATAACATCAATGTTTATTCTATTGTTCGGTCGTATTGGTTGATATATCGATATATATATATAACTTTATTATTTTAATTGACTCTCAAAACCTTATTTGTACTTTTGTCGACAACATTTTTAAACTAATAAAAAAAAGTCAAATAGGAATTAAATATACCACTAATTCTACAACTAATTCTAGTACTATTTCCACTACTGTTTTTACTACTTATTTGTATAGTACTACTACTTATAATACTAATTCTACTTTGACGTTTTCTATTCATTTAACTAGTGCTTCTACTACTTATACTTCTACTTCAAATTCTACAAATAATTCTAGTACTAATTCTATCACTGCTTTTACTACTTATACTACTACTACTTATACTTGTTATACCCTAAATAATCCGTATATCTGGAAAAATGTTTTTTTTATGCCAGATAAATGATAAAAGGAGGATGAAGAAGGTCAGTTTTCAACACTATATATCAATACATTTAAATAAATGCATTTTCTTTACATCAAAATGGGAGAAAAAACTAAAAAGAAAATATTTTGTTTTAAACAAATATCCTCAAGGTACATTTTTCAGTTCTCACTGTGGTTACTATACATAACCCCGGCAGGTTTTCTCTCCATGTTTTCATGCAGCTCACCTCACAGACATTTCTGTTCGTCAGGATATGATCCTCACCTCCTCGTGTCTGAGTAAACTTTCTTTCTGCCTCCAACACTTGTAACTTTCCCTCGACGAGGAACCTTCTGCTCGACACCCAGATCTTGGCTGGAAGCTATTTTTAACAGAAAGTTTGTTTTCTGCTCAGGATCAACTTTAGGCGTGTGTTCCGCACACACCCGCTCAAATCATGCCAATCTAAAGTTGATTTTCTCACTCTCAAGTTTCTTGGAATCTCCGCTTTTGTGGGAAGATAAAACCAAGGACAAATCTCATCATTCATTCCATTATTCCTGATTTAGTCTCAGGGATTTGTGACGGATTGACTCGTTTCATCGTCGCCAGATCAGCCAAACTTTCCTCAAACACAGTTTCAGCTCTAATCCAATCACGGCGTCTGATCCGCAAACAGGGATTCTAATGACATGCAAATGAGACACGCAATTTATGCTCGGACTTCCTGTTCCTTATTAACCAGGAAGCCTGCAGACTGAGAGACGGACAAAGTTAATTGAATTTCCAGATTGGATTGTGACTCTTATCAGGCGGACATTAGCGGGAGAGAGAAAGCACGAGACATAATTGTTTAAAAGGAAGTTTCAGTTTTCAATTAATTGTTCCTTCACTTTGTTAAGGTCAGTCAAACCAAAGCACACACAAGACGTGTAGTCCAGGCCAGACTCCACAAGGACCGGATGATGTCCAGACCGAGACTAAGACTTTACAAAGACCAGAGATTGTTGAGACTAAGAGAAAGACTCAAAAAATACCAGGAGTTTCAAGAATAGGATTAAGACCAAGACTCTGCGAAGAGAAGAGACTGTAGAGTCTAAGACCAAGACTATACAAAACCAGAGAGTTTTGAGACTAGATCTAAGAACAAGACTCTACAAAGACCAGCCACCGTTTAGTCTAAGACCAACACCAAGACCATACAAATACCGGAGAGTGTTGAGACCACTTTATAAAGGCCATAGAGTGTCTAAACTAAGACCAAGACTCTACAAAGATCAGAGACTGTCGAGTCTTATACCAAGATCAAGACACTACAAAGAAACCTGTGTGTTGAGACCAAGACCAAGACTGACAAGACTGTACAAAGCCTAGAGACTGTCCAGACTAAGACTCAAAAAATACCAGAGGGTTTTGAGAATACGACTAAGACCAAAACTCTACAAAGACCAGCCACTGTTTAGTCTAAGAACAACACCAAGACCATACAAATACAGGAGAGTGTTGAGACCACTTTATAAAGGTGTGTCTAAACTAAGACCAATACTCTATAAAGAAAAAAGACTGTTCAGTCCAAGACCACGACCAAGACTTTACAAAGACTTGAGATTGTTGAGACTAAGACTGAGACCAAGACATGAAGAATCAAGACCAAGACTTTTCCAGATTGTGCCAAGACTGAGACGCAAAAGACTAAAAACAAAAGAAAGAAAAAGGTAACAACTAGTGTTTTTTTTTGTGGCAGACGATATTCATTTAAGTTCAGTCTTTGTTTAGTTGGTTATTGTTTAGTTGAACTTAATTTTGTAAAGTTTTTGTTACATTTATTCACATCAAACCATCATGTTTTGTCATTGATGCCAAAAATATGAATTAATATGATATAAATAAGCGTAAAACAAATCTCTGGTTTGACTCATACAACAAGTCTTTAATGTGTTTCTTCTTATTGTGTGTTTAAGTAAGTAAGTAATGGTTATTCTTAAAGTGTCTTTGTGTTTCTTTGTGTGTCAAGGATGCTCGTGTGACTGTGTGTGTGTCTGCCTGTGTTTACATGTGAGTCCCTCTTTAGTCCAGCCGTGTTGTGCGATGAATAACTTCTGTTTACACCGAACCAACGAGGTCACAAACTCACTTTGCCGAACGATGTTTTGAGAAAATACGTCTCCTTTAATGTTTCACTGTCCAAGGTCTCGCTGACGACGCTGCGTATTAATAACTAATGTTGTGTCGATCGATGGGAGGCAGTCGGCAATTAAACCTGCCACACAGAACCAAAGATCCCACCCCGGAGTCTTCGAAAAGTGGGCTTTTGTCAATTAGTTGATTTGCTGTGACTGACCTGTGTGTGTGTGTGTGTGTGTGTGAGTGTGTGTGTGTTAGTGTGTGAGTGTAAGTCCTGTTTGGGTTGAGTTGTGTGTGTTTGTGATTGGCAGCAGTAATTGGGGCCTGGTTGGTAGAGAATGAATGAATACAGTCATGGAATACTGATGCTCGAGTTGTAGGTTCAGAATACCAAACAGTTGTTGCATGTATGTAGAACAAACAGTTGTTAGTCTTGTCAAAATAAATACAAAGTTTAGAATTATTTTCTTGCGTCTCTTAGTTTAGGTTTTCTTGGTCAAACTTTACAACGGACATGATAAGACACAATATATACAATTCACTCTGTTTTAAGTAAAAAAAAGGAATATTTCAAGTGCTTTTCCAGACCAGGGTCACAAAGTTCTTTAACACTCAAAACAATACTCAATAAAATATATACTTAAAAGGTCGAGATAAAACCGAGACAACACAGGAGTTCCAGAAAATCAGGGAAAAGCCTGCACGAATAAAAGTGTCTTGAGATGTTTTTGAAGGAGTCAGTAGATCATCAAACACAGATGTTTCTTGAAGGAGTCAGTAGATCATCAAACACAGATGTTTCTTGAAGGAGTCAGTAGATCATCAAACACAGATGTTTCTTGAAGGAGTCAGTAGATCATCAAACACAGATGTTTCTTGAAGGAGTCAGTAGATCATCAAACACACATGTTTCTTGAAGGAGTCAGTAGATCATCAAACACAGATGTTTCTTGAAGGAGTCAGTAGATCATCAAACACAGATGTTTCTTGAAGGAGTCAGTAGATCATCAAACAGAGAGATGTTTCTTGAAGGAGTCAGTAGATCATCAAACACAGATGTTTCTTGAAGGAGTCAGTAGATCATCAAACACAGATGTTTCTTGAAGGAGTCAGTAGATCATCAAACACAGATGTTTCTTGAAGGAGTCAGTAGATCATCAAACACAGATGTTTCTTGAAGGAGTCAGTAGATCATCAAACACAGATGTTTCTTGAAGGAGTCAGTAGATCATCAAACACAGATGTTTCTTGAAGGAGTCAGTAGATCATCAAACACAGATGTTTCTTGAAGGAGTCAGTAGATCATCAAACAGAGAGATGTTTCTTGAAGGAGTCAGTAGATCATCAAACAGAGAGATGTTTCTTGAAGGAGTCAGTAGATCATCAAACACAGATGTTTCTTGAAGGAGTCAGTAGATCATCAAACACAGATGTTTCTTGAAGGAGTCAGTAGATCATCAAACACAGATGTTTCTTGAAGGAGTCAGTAGATCATCAAACACAGATGTTTCTTGAAGGAGTCAGTAGATCATTAAACACAGATGTTTCTTGAAGGAGTCAGTAGATCATCAAACACAGATGTTTCTTGAAGGAGTCAGTAGATCATTAAACACAGATGTTTCTTGAAGGAGTCAGTAGATCATCAAACACAGAGATGGTTCCAAAGCTTAGGAGCAACAGTCTGGAAGGATTTCTCTCCTCTGGTCCTGAAGTTCAGGAACCATCAGTAGATTCTGATCCACAGACCTCAGAGCCCGAGCTGGGGTGTAAGTCTGGATCAGATCACTGATGGAAGGTCTGACCATGAATAGATCTGAAAGTAAGAACCAGAATTTTAAAATGATCCTGAAAGAAACTGGCAGCCAGTGCTGTGGCTTGAAGAACCTTCGGTTTATACAGTTTATCACGTGGTCACTACACAAATGTTGCACAAATGTTGCTCAAATGTTGCTCAAATGTTGCACGAATGTTTTATTCACTTTAACACAAAATATTGTCCTTCTTTTTGAGTTTCAATTGATTAAAATATAAATAAAAGCTCACGTTAGGGTTTCAAAGCCAGTTTGTTAATCACAAATACTTGCTCGGAATCATCGTGGTCGTCTCCGTGGCAACCGTGAACTCGAATGTTTCACATCTAATTGATTCCAGTTCTGAAGTGTTTGAGTAAGAGATTGCATTTCGGATCATAGGTTCATTCAAGGGATGAAGGGACCTTGAAAGTTCATTTGAAGAGGATTTTATTTCTCGACTTAATCTCGATGAACTATTGTCGTCTTGTTTAATGAACGTTGCGTTACATCTTGTTCGTGTGTCGCGATCACGTCTCTCTCGATCCATATTTCCTCCCGTAAACACCTTCGGTGAAAACAGCTGTGAAGCCGCTTTAGCCTGATTTGCCGTCGGCCTCGCAGCGAATCAGGATGTTTGGTGACGCGACGTAAAGGTTAGACGCCGCATTAGCATTTAGATGTGAGAGCTAATCACGACCAAACACTGTAAAGTGTGTGTGCGACTGTGTTAGTGCGTCTTCATGGGAGCGCTGGGATGTGTGATTATGAATATTCACACATAACTATCTGTAATTTGTTTACGCCCCGAAAAGTGTGTGTGTGTGTGTGTGTGCGTGTGTGTGTGTGTGTGTGTGTGTGTGTGTGGAGCTCCAGATGTCGGCGAGAACACAGAAATATTCAAGATTCATGAGTTTGCTCATTAACAGCAATTGTGTCGCCGAAGCGCGGATGATTTTCATTAACGCGATCATTAACCAAGTGTCGTTTTCCTTCTAAATTATTTGATAGTTAGTTGTGTTGTTCGAGGGAAGATTAACTTTGAGAAAAACACAACTGTGTTCTCGGGGAAAAACAAGGATTAGATTCGTGATGTCGAACATCGTGTTTAATGCAACAACTGTTTGTTCCCGCGTTGAATTGATTGATGTAAACATTTGAATCAAATATCTTTATTTAACGTTTGCACTATAAGAATAAAAACCTTTAACATAACGAACCTGTGATTAACAATATGAAAAAGAATTATAAATATCACACAAATAACAAGAATAAGTCAAACTGGCTACACTGATGGAATATGTAACAAGTTTTTGGCACTTTATAGAACTTTCGTTTTCGTCTCTGTCTGCTTTTGTTTTTGCCGCCCCCTACTGTAGAGTCACAGTAATTATAATTACGCTATGTAGTTCTAATAGATTTTGAGGAATATACATTTAGAGAGATTTTGTAAAAGTACAAATGTAGCTTCACGACAAACACATTTTTGCAGCTTTAAGGTAAAAACTGTTACAAACTGCACAAAGTAAAAATAAAAAAAAAAAAAAAAACTCTCCTGCTCCTGATCTAGTTTTCCGACATCAAAACAAACTGTAATGACATCTTTATTTACTGTTTTAAAAAAATAAATGTGATTTTATTTAAACGTTGATAAACCCTACCAAAGATATTATCCCAGGATGCACTGCAGCAGTTGAAGAACTTGCACATACTGTTTGTACAGATATTAAGATTGTTTTCGAGTAAAGAAAAAGTTTAAATCATTACCATCAATGCCCTGAAATACTTGACTATTGAAATCGTTCCTTTAGCTGGTGGTATCTCCGGGTACTCCATCGTGCCACAGCCGACGGACGCTAAACTCTCAAGTGCCGTTGTAACATAAAGTAACACGTTATCTGGACGGTCTTGACCTTTGCAGATCGTTCCTGCGAGTCGTCGATGACCAGACCAGTGATTAGCCAGAGCTTAGGAAGGAGCAGCGGATTGTAAAATTGGATATTGTGTTGAACATCGCGGCTGTAATTGTGTCAATAGATCGCAGGTAAACTCATTAACACGACGCTCGATATCTCAGCCGTGTGTGAGCGTGTGTGAGTGTGTGTGAGTGTGTGTGTGTGAGTGTGTGTGTGAGAGTGTGTGTGTGTGATTATCAGCTCCAGCGCTCTGAGCTGCTCCTCGGACGGACTCAGAGATCCACAAACACTCGGTAATAAGCTGATGTCGATAACACCTGGACGCTACACGACATTTGCAATTACAGGCTTCGCTCTCGGGTCGAGGGTTAATTCTCATTAATACTGACTGATAAACCAAACTTGACTTATTGATCACACACACAGACGCACACACACACACACACACACTGCTCCTGCCTCGCTTCAGTTACTTTCTCCGCTCGACTCACCTGAGTCTCACACCTGAGACGAGCGAGTTAAAGTTCGCTCATTGAACAGACCGCCAGTGAACGCAGCAGCCCGGGAAATCAAACGTAGAAAGGTCAAAGGGCACGTGTGAGCCGTTAAATCTCATCAGGGGGACACGTTATGTACTGTAGTGTGGCTCAACATTAAAGCGGCAATAAGTAACATTTGACTTTTTTAAATTTATTTATTTAATGTTGGGTTTAATTTTTGACCTGATTTGTGTTTAAAATCTGTTATTTTAACGATGTTCTCAACCGGAGACATGGAAGGATCACGTGACCATCTGCTGATTTACATCAGTCGGTCAAAGACTGTTTTCCAAAAACCCCAAGATAAGTTTTTCCTGTTTTATGAACAAATGTAAGTCGTCCGCTCAGCCATTTCTTATCGTGTACAACACTGCAGTAACACTGCTCTGACACATGGAGGCGCCAGAAACACTATTTTGATTACTGCGGATTGAGCTTTTTAATATGACGAGAAAATAAATCCCAATAATGATAATGAACTAGAAAAATATAAAACGTTGGTATATTAACAACTTACTATTACAGCTTGATGTTTAAAAAATATTTTATTACACATAAAAAAAAAAGTTTTTAAACACACATAATGAACAAAAATGTCGTTTTCTGTGCTACTTATTTTAATTTCGAAATTTCCTTAAATATTGTCCAGAGTTTGCGGCATCTCTGGATACTCCACGATTTTCTCCACTACTTAACTTTAGTAGTAGAGTCTTTGTGGTTCACGTGACCACAGAACTGCTTTACAACAGTGTCACAAGGGGGCGCCAGAAATGCCATTTTACATACTACAGATTGGGGCTTTAATGTGATGGGAAATAAAGGCCCAATAATAATAATAAACAAGAAGAAAAAAGGTTGTTTGTTGGAAGGAGTTATGGCCTGAGATAATAAAAAACAAAACAAACCAACTTGAACAATAAAAAACAATATAAGTTTAAAGAGAGAAAACTAAATGTAACCTAAGAATTGAACAAATAATGAAGAGTAAAAATAACTGATTTGAAGTACAGGCTCTCAGGCCCTGCAGGAAGTCGCGCTCACAGCTCGCTGGACGTCGAGGAAATGTTTTCTGGGTAATTTGAGAAACTGTTGAGTCGGACGTTGTGATTATTGCTGATTATACGTGGAGGGTCATGAGAGCGTTCGCACCCGGAGCGTCGGCTCCAGGAACGATCCAATAACAGATGGATTTCACAGCATCAGGTGTTTTCATCCGTCGTTCTGGATCAAAGGGATCGCGTGACGTCAAGCTAACGCCACGACCGTCGTTCTGTCGAGACGTGACCACGTAGAAAACAAACTTAAAAAGCGGTAGAGCGTGAAAGACGAAGGTTATTAAGGGTGAAAGACGAGAGGAATTACGCCCGATGAATGTTCCCAGAAGTCATTCGGCAACAAATGAGCCGGAAAATCCTGAAAACATCCGTCATGTTCTTAGCATGTTAGCATGCTCGGATGCTAAGTAGCTAATGACTGTGAAAGCAGCTGCGAGAGCGAAGACGGTGAAAGTTTAATGAGCCTGAAAGCCCTCAGAGAGCAACATTGATACAAAGAATGCTTTTCACAAACAAGTGTCGGATTTAGAATAGACTAGAAGTCCTTCCTGGTTGAGGTTTTTAAGGACATACGTTTTTTTTTAATATTTTATCAATTTTAAAATGGTGAAATAAAAATGGGTTTCATTTATTTATTATAACAATCACTGAATAGTGTATGAGTTTAGAAAGAAATGAACATCTACACCAAATGCAATATGTTCTCATTTCTGGGGCTGATATTGACATAAATCGTCCAATCAAAAGCCTGAATTGAATTCATAGCTGCCAATGTAATCCAACCTGAACATGAGTTTATTGAACTAGTTGTAGTAAAACCTGTAGGTTATTAACTTTTTTTCTGTAGCCAACACGTTATTTGAGGTTAATAAAGGCAGATATTCAACCAAATACCCTGTAAAAATACCACAACTTTGAACATATTCCATGGAAATAATAGCATAACATGACCTGATAACATCCTAACATGACGTAATATTATCATAACATGACATAATAACATCATAAAATGACATAATAATATTATAACATGACATAATAACATCATAACATGGTGTAATAACATCATAACATGACTTAATAACATCATAACATGACATAATTACACCGTAACATCACATGATAACATCAGAACATGACTTAATAACATCATAACATGAAATAATAACATCATAACATGACATAATTACACCGTAACATCACATGATAACATCAGAACATGACTTAATAACATCATAACATGACATAATTACACCGTAACATCACATGATAACATCAGAACATGACTTAATAACATCATAAAATGACGTAATAATATCATAACATGACATATAACATCATAAAATGACGTAATTACATTATAACATGGCATAATAACAACATAACATGATGTAATAAAATCAAAACATGACTTAATAATAACATAACATGACTTAATAATATCAGAACATGACGTAACAACATCATAACATGACGTAATAAAATCATAACATGATGTAATAAAATCAAAACATGACGTAATAACATCATAACATGACTTAATAATATCAGAACATGACGTAACAACATCATAACATGACGTAATAAAATCATAACATGATGTAATAAAATCATAACATGACTTAATAATATCATAACATGACGTAATAAAATCATAACATGATGTAATAAAATCATAACATGACTTAATAATATCATAACATGACGTAATAACATCATAACATGACGTAATAACATCATAACATGACGTAATAACATCATAACATGACGTAATAACATCATAACATGACGTAATAACATCATAACATGACCATCAAGATCACTAACGTTAAAACTAAACACCAGCCGTAGCTATCGTTACATATTACAGCGTATTATTATTCCATCTTAAATAAATGTCGACTGTATCTTTAATAAACAACTTTACCAAATACGAATAAAACACTTGGAGGCTCAGCTCTGGATCGTCCGCCGCTTAAGGGAGAGCAAAGAAACAAGAGCCAAACAAAGGGAAGTGAAGCCGGACGTCACTCAAGAAAGAATCTTTAATTGGAGAAGATAATTGGATGTCGGGCGTCGTGTCTCCTGCACTCGGACCGAAACAAGCAGCGTTTAAAAGCATGTTTTCCTTGTGAGCAGTAATGAAGGAATTATCCTCCTTTTATGAACTGCAGCTCAATTATCTTTCTTTGTCCAAAACACACGATTCAAAGGAAACTTAAAAGCTTCGACATCGAATCTTTAATTGAACGAATGTAAGATTCTGTTCGTTTAATTGTTTTTCTGCTGGTGAAACTAAAATGAAATGAAATGTTTGTGAGTAAAACTTTTCTTTTTAAATCCACCCAACGTTTGTATTCTTTAGTTAAATAACATTTTTTATCTTTTTTATCTTCACTTTATATTATAATAATGATAATAATGATAATGGTGAAGCTAAATAGAATGCTTACAGAAATGGAAACAGTTTTGACTGATTATAATGACCATCAAAATATATTGTAAAAAATTAGCATGAAATGATGCAAAATATTGTTAACAATTGTAACCATTAAAGAAAAACATTGAAATAACATTATTTACAAATGCAAAAAACAACAGAAATACATCGTTTAAATGAAGAAAAAAGGGGGGAACAATTTTTTATTATATATATATATATATATATATTTTTTAATTTATTTTCTATTTTTTATTTAATTTAATTATTAAACATTGATTAAAATAAGTGATGCATAGAAGATTTATTAAAATGTAAGTGTGACTAAAAAACTAAATTATATATAAAGGAACTGGTGTGAAAATGATGATGATGATGAAGATGATGATGATGATGATGATGATGATGATGATGAGGATGATGAGGATAATGATGAAGATGCTGATGCTGATGCTGATGAAGATGAAGATGAAGATGAAGATGGTGAAGATGATGATGATGATGATTATGATGAAGATGCTGATGCTGATGAAGATAATGATGAAGATGATGAAGATGGTGAGGATGATGATGATGAAGATGAAGATAAAGATGAAGATGATGAAGATGATGAAGATGAAGACGATGATGATGAAGATGAAGATGAAGATGAAGATGAAGATGAAGATGAAGATGAAGATGATGATGATGATGAAGATGAAGATGAAGATGAAGATGAAGATGAAGATGAAGATGATGAAGATGACGATGAAGATGAAGATGAAGATGAAGATGATGATGACGAGGAAAATGTTTCCGATGAAGATTATTTTGATTCTTAACCAGAGATAAAAGCATCATGAAATGAAGTTGAAACTGTAGGAAACTGTTGGACAGAAAGAAGAAAAAGAAGTCTTTTTGTCTTTTACAAGTGAGTGTGTTTCTGTAACAAGAACCATTGACCCAGTGTGTGTGTGTGTGTGTGTGTGTGTGTGTGTGTGTGTGTGTGTGGACTCAGAGGTGGTGACAGCACGTACTCGGGTCTGTGTTTCTGTCAAGAGTTCAGTGTGGTGTGTTTGTGTGTTGACCAGAGTTGAAGGCTGTCAGAAGGAAACGAGTGGAGGTGAAGAGAGGTCCCTGTAGTGTGTGTGTGTGTGTGTGTGTGTGAGTGTGTTGAAGACGGTTCCACACGACCGCTCCACACCAACTGTCCATCAGCTCCTCCCGAGTATTAAATCCCTTCACCCCCAAACTGTCGACAGACGAACCGAAAGAAAAGCGTTTTTGTAAATGTGCTTGAAAGGTCTCTCTAGTGACGCTGACCCAGATACTTACACACACCCGCCATCAGTACACATCTTTACAAAGTGTGTTTTCATGTTCGACACAAGGTCACCAGAGGGCGCTCTAATGGAAAGGAAGTCGAGTGTGACGCATTTGAAGAACAAATTATTATGGAGTTTTTTTTGTGGGTGCGAGTTGCTCAGATACTCAGCCGGGTTTAACTTCTTCGTTAGCGCGACGCATGGATACAGTTGCTATAATGTAGCATGATGCTAGTAAGTGAAGCGTAACGTTGATGATCAATTCTTCTTCTTTTATTGAAATACTTTTGCCTCCATTCATTGTCTATTTAACAAGGCCGACAGATCAGTGTTTGGAGACAGCGCCACCTGTGGCTGTAAGCATCCCTGACAGAAGGATCCATGACTCACTGAACACTTTCTGCTGGAACGACAGACGATCACACGCGAGCGTCAAGACTCTGAGCTCAAGGAGGGAAGACGAGGAAAGTCATTGAAGAATTGATTGATTGATTGATTTGTGGAGTTGTTTCAGCAGCACACACACACACACTGGCACATACATATTAAAAACAATATTTAATAAACACAAATTAAATATAAAAAAACAAACAATAACATAATGATAAGACAAAATGCTAACAAAATATATTAAAATAATTAATATTAATGAAGAAATACTTGGTAAATGGTAAATAACTTTTAACATGTATAATGTCAAACGAAAACTTCTAGTAATGGATTTGTTTTTAAATGCTGAGGTGAAGACAATTAGATAAAATAAAAAATTAAAAACATTTATTTTCTAATAAAAATGCATTTGTAGATGTTAAAATGGATATATTTTAGACTAAATTCAAATTGACTTCATTTATTTTTGTGAATTATATTTATATTGATTTTATATTATTTTATTAAATATAATATGATGTATTTTGTATACTTGATTTTTGTCTCGTGTCTTTAAAAAAAAGTAATAGAAATACTACTATTATTAATAATATTTGGATTATTTTGATTTGAATTTCCTGAATTCAACTGAAAAAACGAAATATTTTTAGGTCATTTTTTTCTTTTCTTTTTTCCCCTATTTTTCTTGTTGAAAATAAGTCGGTCTGACAAGGAAGAGAAAATAATCCCCTCGCACCGTTACAGCCTCCACATGCTGAGGAAATGTAGATGTAAGTAGACGCTGCCTTAAGGTGTGTGTGTGTGTGTGTGTCTGGGACAAGGTCAACTGCAGGTTGTAGTCAGGGGTGTGTGTGTGTGTGTGTGTGTGTGTGTGTGTGTGTGTGTGTGTGTGTGGTTGGAGGGGTTAGAATGCCATTAGTGAACCGGGCCAAGGGGAAGTCCAGCAGATGTGAGCAGAGTTGTGGACGCACACGTGGAGTCGGGCGATGATGAGAGGATCAGGTCCACGGATGTACCTACAACACAGAAGCCCCGGGGCGAGTCCGTCCTCGCTCTCTGGTCCAAACACACGACTGACCTGGTTACTGCGACCTGCAGTCATAAAAACACACAACACAACTTTGTGCGAGCAAAGTAAGACACAACAAAACATGCCAACCTAGAGCTAACTGTAGGTAGCTTCTAAAGACACAACTACAAACACAGCATGCTAATGTACTAGCTAACAGTAGTTAGCAAAGTAAAGTAAAGGTTATTTGTACCGCGCCTTTCTAGACCAGGGTCAGAACTAAAGACACAAAATGCTAACGTACAAACTAACAGTAGGTAGCTTCTAATGACACAACATGCTAATGTATGAGCTAACAATAGTTAGCTTCGAAAGACACAACATGCTAACGTACAAGGTTACATTAGTTACCTTCTAAAGACACAACTAAAGACACAACTTGTGAACGTATAAGCTAACAGTAGTTAGCTTCTAAAGACACAACTAAAGACACAAAATGCTAACGTACTAGCTAACAGTAGTTAGCTTCTAAAGACACAACTAAAGACACAACATGCTAACGTACAAGCTAACATTAGTAATCTTCTAAAGACACAACTAAAGACACAACATGCTAACGTATGAGCTAACAGTAGTTAGCTTCCAACCTCAAATATATTTTATTATTTTATAGATCACAACAATAAAACATTTTTAAAGTGAGCATTGGAAATGTTGAATCGATCTCCGAAGAACTGACCTTGAGATGAAAAAAATGTATAGAACTGCTTGTGAAACTGCAACAAAGATATAAGAGCGAACTAACAGCTCAGTGCTTCAGAACGAGTTCAGAAAGACATGTAAACTCTGTGTTTCTCTCACTTGTATACGAGTAAAACGTGCGCTTTGTTTAGATTCTGAACCTGACAGTTGGTGGCGTCTCTTAATGACCCTTGAACTTGTGGACCAATAAACAAAGGGTCTAATTGAGCAGAGAAGAGACAAAGGAAGGTGTGTGTGTGTGTGTGTGTGTGTGTGTGTGTGTGTGTGTGTGTGTGTGTGTGTGTGACCTCTTCAATCTACACATTCTGTCTATTAGCTTTTTCCGGGGATTAAGCTGCAGAGGAGATTATGCAGAGCAGTGGATGGTTGTGTGTCGAGAGGTTGATGTATTTACTTGTGTTTTCATGCTGTCTTTGGCTGCGCGTGGGCGTTTGTTTTAAATACTGACTCAGGTCGGCTTCAATAGAGGCTCTAATAACGTCAAGAAGCCGCGTTACACAATGGAATGACCTGGTTTCTGGTTTTATTTTTACATGTCGGTTTATGTAAAGAACTCGGCGCTCCGTCAACGATTCTCTTTGTTCGGCACAAACTTATATTTGTATCATCAGGTAGGAGGAATGTTCTGCTCAACAACTTTTAGTTTCTGACTTTTGTTTATTTTATTTTGCGTTTTAGAGAATAAAACGAGTGTTTGTCGTTTAGTTTCCTGTGGTGGGCTGACTTCCTGTCCAGGGTGTCCCCTGCCTCCCAGCCCTCGACGCCTTCAGGGAAAATAAAAAACTTTTGTCAGTATGTATAGAGAAAACTGCTACTTACCCCTGCTAGCTGGGACACGCTCCCAAGATAATAAATTATATCAAAGTTAAAATAACAGAGCAAACAGTTGATAAATTAATGGCATTTATACAGAAAAAAAGAAAAATGATAATAAAAATGATAATAATAATAATAATAATAATAATAATAATAATAATAATAATAATAATAATAATAATAATAATAATAATAACAGTATTATTATAATATATATATATATAATATTAAATATATATATATATATATATAATATTAATAAATAATAAAAATGATAAATTTAACGATTATAAGTGGAAGCGAATATTAGTTTTATCGTCTTAATCAATTCCTAATACCTAAAGTAAATAAAATATTAATAACAACAATAATAATAGTGGTATTTTTATTAAAATGAATAATAGTGATCGTAAAAATATTATTGTTATTAATATAACTTAATTTTAAGTAAAATAGTGATAATATTCATAGTAATAACAATAATAATAATAATGATAAATAGAAGAAGAGATTTAAAAAATATAAAAAACATAGAATAAAAATAAATATAAATGCTTATTCAAATCAATATAGTTTATTGTAAAAGTAAACCATTTGTTAATTTGTAGTGAAGTAAAAGGTCAGTGTATTTGTATTTGTATTTGCTCTTTAACTATGTAAAACAATATTGCTATTTGATCATATTAATAAAACTAAAAATACTTTGCTTTGAAATAAATAAAAGAAAATCAATGAGAATATATATATTTTTTTTTTTACATGGATTTGATATTTGGCCTCTGAATAGAAACTCTGTTAACATTTTTAATAAACACCAACATCATAAAAGTCGTGAAATTAGTGCGAACAGGTTGACGAGCTTCTGTGTTCACGGCTGCTCACTTGTTTTTACTGCGACTCAAACAGACGCCGCAGGCTGTAAAGTCGTCAACACAGATGCATTCTGGGAGGAGAGGCTGCTTCTGTTGGCTCTGCTTCCTCATTGGGTGATAAACGGGCGACATTTGCACAAACATTACGACACGCGCACAAACATTACGACACACACACACAAACGTCGAGGTGTGTCTACGAACCAACACAGATGCTGCCTTTGAAATATTCATCTGCGTCACAAATCATCTTCGAAAACAAGACGTTTGTCAAATATTCTTCCAACATAAAGATGAACTTTTCTCACTGTTTTCCTAACATTTCTTTGCAGCAAAATACAAGGTTTTGTACCGAAATGTTGTTGCAGCAAAAATAACCTCAAATTTCCAGAGAAAAGTTTCATTTTTACACAACAAATAACAAAAGACTGCGAGAAAGAGTGTGATGAAGAGTGTGATGAAGAGTGTGATGAAGAGTGTGATGAAGAGTGCAATGAAGAGTGTGATGAAGAGTGTGATGAAGAGTGCGATGAAGAGTGCGATGAAGAGTGCGATGAAGAGTGTGATGAAGAGTGCAATGAAGAGTGCGATGAAGAGTGTGATGAAGAGTGTGATGAAGAGTGCAATGAAGAGTGTGATGAAGAGTGCGATGAAGAGTGCGATGAAGAGTGCGATGAAGAGTGCGATGAAGAGTGCGATGAAGAGTGCGATGAAGAGTGCGATGAAGAGTGTGATGAAGAGTGTGATGAAGAGTGTGATGAAGAGTGTGATGAAGAGTGTGATGAAGAGTGCGATGAAGAGTGCGATGAAGAGTGTGATGAAGAGTGTGATGAAGAGTGCGATGAAGAGTGTGATGAAGAGTGTGATGAAGAGTGTGATGAAGAGT
>NC_141827.1:3932500-3940000 GCF_982586985.1 Callionymus lyra | reverse complement strand
GTGAAATATATGTTTATCTTGAATAAACATGACAGAGAATCCAGATACAAAAGTGTGTCACGACGACAATAAAGTTGTGTATCGTGTGTAAACAAACACAAGAAGATTAAATGAACACGACGATGAAAGTCAATCATCTGGTCGTCGAGCGACTCGTCGTCTTCAGAAGAGTCGACGCGCGTCAATCAGGAAGTTGACAAGTTTCCCATAATGCATCAGGTTGTGTTTTCGACGTGTGGGTCTGAGTGGGTTTGTGTGTCACGGAATGAATATTTGATTGTATTTGCAACATGAAAGTTAATTAGCCGCAGATGAAAGGATTGTGTTGACGCGACACACATACACACCAATGGGCTGCTTGTGTTTCCACGATTGTGTGTCGGTTTGTGCGACCGACTCACAATCGTGTGAATCGTCCGCCAGGCGTTCAGCCTTAAATATTGAATATTGATGCGGCGGCTAATGAGAACACTTTGATTTCTTGTGCTTTCTAATGAGAGCGCCGAGCCACCACAGAGGGCGATAAAGACTAATTATCCCACTATTGATTAATTTATGACGACCAGTTCTGGTACCTGAGGGAGAAAACATGTTTTTATTCTGCTGCCGGAGGTTGTTTTTCTCTCGGGAGGCTTTCATTTACGCGGGTCTCGCTCCGACATCGTAGTGGATCTTCCAGCTGTTTACCAGAACCTGAAGACTCGTCCGTCCGCGGGGTTGTTGCTCAGCTCCGACCCCGGCTTGTGTGGAAGAACCTCAGAGCTTCATGCGGACTGAAGGCCAACTTTTAAAAAGAGGTCATTGGAGGGATGAGGACGGATGAGGACGGATGAGGAGGGATGAGGACGGATGAGGACGGATGAGGACGGATGAGGACGGATGAGGACGGATGAGGACGGATGAGGACGGATGAGGACGGATGAGGACGGATGAGGACGGATGAGGAGGGATGAGGACGGATGCAAACCAACCAACAAGAAATAAGTAGAAGAGTTTCTTTAAGAAAGTCAAACAAAAACAGAAGGTTCATGAACTAAAAACCTTCAAACAAACGGAAAATAAACAAGTAGGACAAAGAAAAGTACTTTAACCCTTGTGTCGTCTCAGGGTCACATTAACCCAGAGACGACACAAGGGATACCACAATCACATTTGTTTTAGCGCGTTCGGGTCACCTTGACCCAGAGACGACACAAGGGATACAACAAACGCGTTTGTTTTAGGGCCTTCGGGTCACCTTGACCCAGAGACGACACAAGGGATACCACAAACACATTGGTTTTAGGGCCTTGGGGTCACCTTGCCCCACAGATAACACAAGGGATACCACAAACACATTGGTTTTAGGGCCTTGGGGTCACCTTGCCCCACAGATAACACAAGGGATACCACAAACACGTTTGTTTTAGGGCCTTTGGGTCATCTTGACCCAAAGACAACACAAGGGATACCACAAAAACATTTGCTTTAGGGCCTTCGGGTCACCTTGACCCAGAGATGACACAAGGGATACCACAAAAAAAATTGCTTTAGGGCCTTCGGGTCACACTGACCCAGAGACGACACAAGGGATACCACAAACACATTGGTTTTAGGGCCTTGGGGTCACCTTGCCCCACAGATAACACAAGGGATACCACAAACATTTTTTTGCTTTAGGGCCTTCGGGTCACCTTGACCCAGAGATGACACAAGGGATACCATAAAAAACATTTGTTTTAGGGCCTTTGGGTCACCTTGACCCAGAGATGACACAAGGGATACCACAAAAAAATTTGCTTTAGGGCCTTCGGGTCACCTTGACCCAGAGATAAGACAAGGGATACCATAAAAAACATTATTTTTAAGGTATTCGGGTCACCTTGACCCAAAGACAACACAAGGGATACCACAAAAAAAAATTGCTTTAGGGCCTTCGGGTCACCTTGACCCAGAGATAACAAAAGGGATACCACAAACACATTTCTTTTAGGGCCTTCTAAGATATTATCATGAAAAATATTGAAATGTTGAAGAAATGTTTACATTTTTCACAGTTCAAATATAAATAAAATGAGCAAATGTAACTTTTTCTGGATCGTCAAAAAAGATTTAGCCTCCTGGAATCAGAGAAGTTTTCGAAAGTTGTGCTTTTTATTTTAGTAGTTTTAATTTTACCCGTGATTTAAGTCACTTCTTTTTTTTAAATGTTATAATTGACTCTCCATGTATAAAAAGTCTCTCTGTTTGTTCCTGTGGTTTTTTTCTTGTGTTTCTGTCAAAACCATACATTTCCACGAGGACCTACTTGGGCGTTTTATTTGTTTATTATGTTCCTTAACTTCAAGACTCCATTTTTGGGATTCTTTTAGTCGTGTTCTAAGCTTGTGTAGTTTTTCACTCCGGCGTCGTCTCTTCAGAAGTCATGAGTTCTGCCTTCAGATATTTGCCTTCGGGTTTGTGTTTTCACCGCCAGAGTTCCCTCTAGAGAAATGTGTGTTTTTTTCTTCTAAATGCTCTTTCATTCCAACTGTAATTCCCCAAATCCTTTTGTTTCTCAACACCTGGAGTCTACAAGTGCAGATGAATGTTAGACACGCAACAGAAACTTCTCGTGTTTCTGTTCTCGTCGACTCGGATGTTGTTTCTTCTGGTTTTGAAAAGAGAAGAAAAAAGAAAAGTGAAATGTTTTCTGGAGCCAAAGAAGCGGATGATGAAAAGCAGACGAGCCTTAAGTGATTTCATGAATAAAGCGACGTCGTTCTTGCATTTCAAATGCTTCAGAACAAATTAGAAAGAGTGTGCGTCAAAGCATATGTCTAATTAGAGTGTGTGTGTGTGTGTGTGTGTGTGTGTGTGTGTGTGTGTGCTCGGGGCGAGCGCGAAGGCTAATGTGGTGGAAAATGTGTGTTAGCGGGCCCATGAAGTAACGATGACTCTGTGACTTAATCATGTTGACACATCCACGCGTTCCCTTCATCCGTCCTGGATTCACTCCACGCATCACGGCTCCAGGAGACGTTAAAAAAGTCAAAAGTTTCTTCCCTTTTTTATGGTAAAATTAGAAGACGCTCCAAAGACGTTCATTTCAACTCAAGTATGTTTTTTAATCAGAGACACGAGAAGTTTGATCCAGTTTTCAGTTTTTTATCTGCATCGAGACTCACTTTGACCTCTGACCCTTCGTGAAGATCCGACTTCCTTCTTAGAAGTCTTGTCAATCATGACGACAGAAAACGTACTCGCGTGCAGTTGCCCCGTCCGGCCACTAGAGGCATCTTTTTCATCGTCACTTCTTCTTCGCTGCATTTTGACATGTTTTTGACTCCCGTGTTTCTCTTGTTTCCGTTCAGGCGGCTGCAACTTCGAGGAATCTTACAGCAGCTGCGGCTACAGCGTCTCCCTGGGAACCAATGGATTCACCTGGGAACAGGTGAACTCCTGGGAGAAGCCCACCATCGACCCCAACCTGCCGACAGGTACGTGTTTCAACTTCTGTCCGTCACGAAAGCTTTGTTTGTCGCTCAGAGTTCTTGATTCATTCACACAAATAATGTTGGTTTTCATATAAAAACAGGGGTTGCCAAACATTTTTTGTTTTTATTTATAATACAATTTTCACAGACTGACCCTGAGGTAAAAAACAGCAAAAGTAAAATTCCATTAAAAAAGGAATATTAAGAACATGAAAAATCTCAGTATAACCTTGAATCAGTCTGAGATCTGGTTTGGTAGAGTCTGTCTTTTACACATTTTTAATCATTTACAGAATTATTTTTTGAGTAAACTTGAAAAAAAAAGCATCTTGACCTGTCATGGGGCCTCATGTTCAAAGAAGTTTGTGAATGTTCTTCTAAAAACAGTCGTACACTCAAATCCAGAAAATGGTGCAAAAACAGTACTTTTTCTTTGTTCTTCCCAATCCACGTGGAATTAATTGCAGGCTTGTTCGTCCCTTTCCCTAATTTACATATTTAAATCATATTTAAATGAACCAGAGTCATCAAACTTGTTGGGAGTCCAAACTTTTTAAAGCTCATTTCATTATTGCTACATATGAACTTTGAAGTAGAAAAGTATGTCCGCACGTTTTTGTGCGTATGACCTCTTAGTACATGAGGAACTTGGTCTTTAAAAAAAAAAAAAAAAAACCTTCCACAGAGTAAATATGTAAAAATGCCTCCCAGGCTGTAACTGGGAGGCATTTGCTTTTTTTGGGACCACTGCCTAGAAAGTTAAACCCGGGCCTTCGGGTCACCTTGACCCAGAGACGACACAAGGGATACCACAAACACGTTTGTTATAGGGCCTTGGGGTCACCTTGACCCAGAGATAAGACAAGAAATACCATAAAAAACATTCGTTTTAGGGCCTTCGGGTCACCTTGACCCAAAGACAACACAAGGGATACCACAAAAAAAATTGCTTTAGGGCCTTTGGGTCACCTTGACCCAGAGATAACAAAAGGGATACCACAAACACATTTCTTTTAGGGCCTTCTAAGATATTATCATGAAAAATATTGAAATGTTGAAGAAATGTTTACATTTTTCACAGTTCAAATATAAATAAAATGAGCAAATGTAACTTTTTCTGGATCGTCAAAAAAGATTTAGGCTCCTGGAGTCAGAGAAGTCTTCGAAAGTTGTGCTTTTTATTTTAGTAGTTTTCATTTTACTCACCGGAACCCGTGATTTAAGTCACTTCTTTTTTTAAATTTTTATAATTGACTCTCCATGTATAAAAAGTCTCTCTTTTTGTTCGTGTTTTTTTTCTTGTGTTTCTGTCAAAACCATACATTTCCACGAGGACCTACTTGGGCGTTTTATTTGTTTATTATGTTCCTTAACTTCAAGACTCCATTTTTGGGATTCTTTTAGTCGTGTTCTAAGCTTGTGTAGTATTTCACTCCGGCGTCGTTAGAAAGTTAAACCCGGTCAAAAGCCAGAGCAACTCATGTCTAATCTACTGTGAGAGGATTCAGTTTTACCACAAGTATTTATTTATACCAACCTTGACGTAATACCTGCACTAAAGCTTATTTGACAAGAAATATTTAACAATAAAAAAGTTGAAAAAAAGTTGTTTTGATGATTCACAAGCAAATTCATTTTCAAAAGAACTAAGAAGATACTTCTGAGTCCGTCTGTCCAGGTTATCTCTCGGCATCCGTTGAGTTGAACAGAAACTCTTGACTCGTCTTGGAAGAAGAGCGTCTTCCTCCTCCTCCACCTCTTCTGTCCATCTGAGCTGACAGACTGATAGAAGTCGGTCGACAGATTGTGACGTGACCCCAGCTGGGTTTTCTTCTCCGCCTGTCAAATAGCAAATGGCAATCAGAACCTGTCCATCCATCGCTCACACGGTGTCCCCCACAAATATCTCCGCCGCCCCCGACTAACTGCCTCTTTCACACTCACTGAGCCCTTTTTTCATCTTAAATTAGAATCAGCCTTGAGTTCAGCCACAGGTGTGTGTGTGTGTGTGTGTGTGTGTGTGTGTGTGTGTGTGTGTGTGGGTGGAGCCAGGACGTCTCGCTGACAACCAGGTGCGAGAAGTTTGTGGGCAGAAATGAAATGATAGTCCAGAGGCAGTGAAGTGGATTCACAGGTTTCTAAAACGGTTTTTATAGAAAACACATTTAAAAAAACGACATTTCGTAACCATTCTTGGGATAAAATGGGTGTTCCTCAGAGCTCCGTCCCGGGGTCCATAATCTTCCAGATTGTCGTAAACAACTCAGTGTAATCGTTCATGAACTACAGTAGTTCATGTTTGTCCAAAACATGACATTTTGAGAGTCGTTGTCTGGCATGAAATCGTACAGTTCGGCAAGAAAATGTTAAATCAACTATTGGAAATAAAGTTCCCTGATTTAAACCCTGAAGGTACAGGGTTCAAAGTTGGATGACCGGGTCATGAACACTTTATTATTATTATTTTTTTATATGCCCACTTGTAAACTCTCCTGACATGTAAATGTTCTTCAAGACACAGTAACTTCTCATCATGACCATGTTTTACACTTTATTACTTTATAAAGTTGCTCTGAAATCTGGACGAACGAGAGGTTACGAGAGTCCATTATCACGTAATAATGGCTTCACTCCTCCTCCAGCTGTGATCACGATTTGTTTATACAACGAATCCCTTGGAGGCGGAGACTTCAGGGATTGGCCAAATACTGACAAGTACAATAAAGGGTCCACGATCTATTAAAGACACAATTAAATCAACACATTAGTTGAACTTTAAATGTATTTTGTTAGTCTGATTTAATTTACATTTATTTTTTTGTATTATGTATTACACAACACAAACACACCCTTTCTATTTTTCTTACAACAGGGGAAATAAATGTTTTGATATGACGATTAAATCTGCGTCGTTTTAAGGTTAAAACTGATAAAGTTATTGATGTCTGTGGCAATCATTTAGAAAAACAATTAGATTAGAATTAGAATAAGATTATTAAAAGAATATATTCGGAGTCTTAACTAAATATTTTAAATTATGAACCAAACTAGTTTATTATTACATTTGTGAAGTGAACTTTGAACGAGTTGTAGAAGTGAAGTTTCCACCTGTTCTTTCCCTGTTAACCCGTCGACGCTCTCAGCCCTGATGACTCTGACGCGGCTCTACAGGCTCCACCACTCAAATCCCTGCATGAAGCTTTAATTGCTGAAAATTCAGAGCTCATTTCACACCAACGGTCCCTCAAGCTGGAGTTTTAGAATCGCGCCCTCACCTTCAAAGTCCTCCATTAACCGGCTCCTTCATAGCTCAGTGAACTTCTTGAGACTGGAACTCTCCGGTTCTTCTGCCGCGTCCCTGGTCTCGGACTTTAAAGCTGTCGCACTCCGTTGAAAACCTGCTCAGACTCTTCTGCTGTTATTTATGAACTCACAAGTTTGAGGCATCAGGAAGTTGGCATTGAAGGACGGACCCACCATTGAGGGTGATTTACTGAGAAAGAAGTACGACTTAAAAGTGCAGAAAAAAAGTCGCCTTATAACAGAAAATGCTTTATATTGTGTACATTATTTATTACTTTAATCTTGAATGTATCCTCCAAGATTTACCTCAACATTAACATTCCAGCAAAACTGTTGCAAATATTCTTTTTCCCTTTTGACAGATGCAAAGCAACGTTTAGATATTTTAACGTTCTGTACTTACAGATCATTACAGTACCATGTTATTGTCATAACGTTTTTATTTTTAGAATAGAATAGAAAAGCTTTATTCTTTAAGCTTTATTCTTTTCTATTTATTATTTTGAGGATTTAGTCTCTCGACATGTTGTAATGTCAACCTTAAGTTACTTTCCTCAGTGTAAATATATTGTTTCCTGAGCTGAAAAACCCTAAATTTGTTTTTAAAAAGACTGACGGGATTTTTTACAGTTGCTTAACATTAAAAAAAACATCAAATAAATAATAATATTGTTATTAAAAGCTTGTGTCATAGATTTTTTTTCTTGCGGTTCTGAAAATATGACTAAAATGTCCTGGATGT
>NC_141827.1:3925000-3927500 GCF_982586985.1 Callionymus lyra | reverse complement strand
ATTTTCTAATGTCAACATTTCAATAAAAAAATGTGTACAAACACACACTGATGATACAATAGAGTCACACATCACAACAACACACACACACTGATGATACAATAGAGTCACACATCACAACAACACACACGCACTGATGATACAATAGAGTCACACATCACAACAACACACACACACACTGATCATACAATAGAGTCACACATCACAACAACACACACGCACTGATGATACAATAGAGTCACACATCACAACAACACACGCACACACTGATGATACAATAGAGTCACACATCATAACAACACACTAATGATACAATAGAGTCACACATCACAACAACACACACACACACTGATGATACACTAGAGTCACACATCATAACAACACACTGATGATACAATAGAGTCACACAGCATAACAACACACTGATGATACAATAGAGTCACACATCACAACAACACACACACACTGATGATACAATAGAGTCACACATCACAACAACACACACACACTGATGATCATTAGAGTCACACATCATAACAACACACTGATGATACAATAGAGTCACACATCACAACAACACACACACACTGATGACACAATATAGTCACACATCACAACAACACACACACACTGATGACACAATAGAGTCACACATCATAACAACACAATGATGATACAATAGAGTCACACATCATAACAACACACTGATGTTCCTGCCTCCACCATCCATGTGTGTCCCGCAGTGATGAGGTCACACTGATGAAGTTGTGTGTTTTCTAGTGCAGCATAGATAGAAACTAGTGCTGGAGGCGTCGACACATGCGAGCTCGTCTCTAATCCAGCAACATCTCCAGGTTTACGGGCAGCATTGAGGGGCTTCTCTCTCAACACCTTCTTCCCTCCGAGTCACAGTCAGAAGCTTCTCTGCACATGGCTTTGTTTTGGACTCGGCGTCTTGAAGGTGCTTTAGAAGCAGCTGGATGAATTCTGTAACATCCCCACGGCGCCTGAACTCCACATGGTCGGTGCTCGCCGTCCTCTCTCTCCACTCACCCGCCGGCTGGCTGGACTCTTCATCCTTCCACGATTCTACCACTTGTTTTCAGGACTTGATTTATGGACAAGATGTTCTCTTCACAGCAGCTCAACAAAATAGTCGCCATCAGTAACGCTCTTTCTTTCTGCCCTCAAATCACAACCACAATCAAAGTCTGGCCCTTCAAGGGCCCTCGAGGTCAGCGATCATCAGAATATTTAACGTCAACACGAACTCGTCGACCACACATGCGGTTAATCCAACATCGCTTTCTTTTCGTCGTCTGTTGCTGATAACAGTTGTAAACAAGCCGCAAGTGAAGACTATCAATGCAGATGTGGGTCATTCAAGTTCTACTCGGGTTTACTTTGAGACTTCGCTTTAAATCTGTTTTCACCCGACGCCAAACAGGAAGTGGCGCGACCGCCCTCGATGCATCCACGTCCACCGCGTGTATCACAATACACTTTACTTTTATAACTCGTTTCCTGCCCAAGCAATTGATCAAATCCTATTTTTTCAGCGTGGATATCGCAGACAGATATATATATATATATATATATATATATATATATATATATATATATATATATATAGATAGATAGATATTTACAGTATATATATATAGATATATAGATATATTTTATAATTATTAATTATTTTTTTAAATGATATAGCATCATGTAAATAAAAAAATCAGGATATATCGCTGAATTAATATTTTTTTGTACTAGTTTGCATTAGTTGTATTAGTTTGTCGAGCTAAACAAAGTCTCTTGCTGTTTTGCACTTTTATAGTTACAATTCTAAATATTATTGTCATTTCTTGGCCCATAAAATAAATTAAATAAATAAATAAAATGTATATCTTCAGTAAGAAAGTAATATAATTCTATAATTCCTGCTCAGATGTATTGTAAATACAATCAAATTATATACAACAATCTTATTTTAATTTCAAGGTATAATCACAATTGTTGTATTCCTCGTTTAAAGCTTTTCCTTTTGGTTCCATGGAGTCATTTATCGATTACATTCAAGTTTTTATGTTTCATCGGTTGTTAAACTTGATCTGTTTCCACCATTTTTGGAAGTTTCCAGGAAGAGGTTTAATAGCAAGTAAACAGTGTGTTAAGTTAAGTTTAATTTTGGGCCTGAAGAAAAAATGACGAGTTAAATGCTTCGTCAACTTTTCTTTCAAAATCCTGTCAACGTTTCCAACTCTCCCTCAGAGTCTCCTGGCAACGCGAGCAGGAAGTTTGGTCCAACACTTCCTGATTAGGCGTCAAATAAATCGACCGCAAACTTTTCTCCGGCAACGGCCAGTAAAAGCTCATAAAAAGAACCTAATCGTCTTCGCTTTTGGCAAAAGAAATAGTGGTTTGTGAATTGTTGCCTCCATTGAAACGTTGAAGAGGCGGCGCGAGCCTTATGGAGCCGTCAGTCTCGTTCACAGCGAGGCCA
>NC_141827.1:3865000-3920000 GCF_982586985.1 Callionymus lyra | reverse complement strand
ACTGAAAGCTGACAGCGAGGCTCGGAGCGAGAGGCAGAAGAAAGAGACGATCTTTTTGAAGTGGCTTCGACGGCTTCGACGGCTCCAGACCGCCGACTGTGGACGCCGAGTCCGGGCGAATCCTGCCGTCAGATAGTTGCTCTTAGAAACCAGCAGGAGGCGACGAAGGAAAGTAGATGTTGGATCTTCACAAAAGATGTCTGTGGCAGGAGAACATGTCGGCGCCGACACACTCACAGATGGTGGCAACACTTTATTTCTGGATACATTTGTAAGATCCTCTGTGACGGCGCCAATCAGCATAAAAATACTACTTCCTGTTTCCTGTCTGTCAGCTTTTCCTCCTCGCTCTACGTTTTGCTTCATTTTGCTTCAGTATTTTTGTTTACTGCTTTACATTATACAGACACTCCCCTGATTTGATTTACGGATCGTTAACTTACGACTAGAAGTGACTAACCAATGGCTATAAGATTATTTTATGTTAACAGACATTTTCTAATTATAATAATAATAATAATAATAATAATCTCTATTTATATAGCGCCTTTCTATACGTGGAAGTTCTTGACGAGAGACTCACACACACATGATCTTTGCTGGACGAACATCTACAAGAAGAAACGTGTTTCAAGATCTCTTGAATGTACTGGATCAAGTTTGCAATAAGTATCGTAACATTGTACGAACTAATTTGAAGATAATTAGCGAATTGCGAGTAATTCATAGAAAGATAATTTTTCAATAAGCAAAATCCAATTATAAATTTAAGAGAAAATTGGAGCATTTTTTGAATTTGGCTTAAAAGTATTTGATCAAAAGTTATAATAAAAACAATATAATTGTATTTGTTTAAAGCAACAATATGTTAATTCCAGAATATTGTTTCTGGCTCCCCGTGTGTCCGGACATTGTTACTGCAGCGTCATCATTCATTGTTTACGAAATAGGCTTTTGTTGTAAGTGTCTCCCCCTCGTCCCTTCACTGTCTCCCCCTCGTCCCTTCACTGTCTCCCCCTCGTCCCTTCACTGTCTCCCCCTCGTCCCTTCACTGTCTCCCCCTCGTCCCTTCACTGTCTCCCCCTCGTCCCTTCATTGTCTCCCCCTCGTCCCTTCATTGTCTCCCCCTCGTCCCTTCATTGTCTCCTCGTCCCTTCATTGTCTCCTCGTCCCTTCATTGTCTCCCCCTCGTCCCTTCATTGTCTCCTCGTCCCTTCATTGTCTCCCCCTCGTCCCTTCATTGTCTCTTCGTCCCTTCACTGTCTCCCCCTCGTCCCTTCACTGTCTCCCCCTCGTCCCTTCATTGTCTCCTCGTCCCTTCACTGTCTCCCCCTCGTCCCTTCACTGTCTCCCCCTCGTCCCTTCACTGTCTCCCCCTCGTCCCTTCATTGTCTCCCCCTCGTCCCTTCATTGTCTCCTCGTCCCTTCACTGTCTCCCCCTCGTCCCTTCATTGTCTCCCCCTCGTCCCTTCATTGTCTCCTCGTCCCTTCACTGTCTCCCCCTCGTCCCTTCATTGTCTCCCCCTCGTCCCTTCACTGTCTCCCCCTCGTCCCTTCACTGTCTCCCCCTCGTCCCTTCATTGTCTCCTCGTCCCTTCACTGTCTCCCCCTCGTCCCTTCACTGTCTCCCCCTCGTCCCTTCACTGTCTCCCCCTCGTCCCTTCATTGTCTCCCCCTCGTCCCTTCATTGTCTCCTCGTCCCTTCACTGTCTCCCCCTCGTCCCTTCATTGTCTCCCCCTCGTCCCTTCACTGTCTCCCCCTCGTCCCTTCACTGTCTCCCCCTCGTCCCTTCACTGTCTCCCCCTCGTCCCTTCACTGTCTCCCCCTCGTCCCTTCATTGTCTCCCCCTCGTCCCTTCATTGTCTCCCCCTCGTCCCTTCACTGTCTCCCCCTCGTCCCTTCAATGTCTCCCCCTCGTCCCTTCATTGTCTCCCCCTCGTCCCTTCATTGTCTCCCCCTCGTCCCTTCATTGTCTCCCCCTCGTCCCTTCAATGTCTCCCCCTCGTCCCTTCATTGTCTCCCCCTCGTCCCTTCATTGTCTCCCCCTCGTCCCTTCACTGTCTCCCCCTCGTCCCTTCACTGTCTCCCCCTCGTCCCTTCATTGTCTCCCCCTCGTCCCTTCACTGTCTCCCCCTCGTCCCTTCATTGTCTCCCCCTCGTCCCTTCACTGTCTCCCCCTCGTCCCTTCACTGTCTCCCCCTCGTCCCTTCACTGTCTCCCCCTCGTCCCTTCATTGTCTCCCCCTCGTCCCTTCATTGTCTCCCCCTCGTCCCTTCATTGTCTCCCCCTCGTCCCTTCATTGTCTCCCCCTCGTCCCTTCATTGTCTCCCCCTCGTCCCTTCACTGTCTCCCCCTCGTCCCTTCATTGTCTCCCCCTCGTCCCTTCATTGTCTCCCCCTCGTCCCTTCATTGTCTCCCCCTCGTCCCTTCACTGTCTCCCCCTCGTCCCTTCACTGTCTCCCCCTCGTCCCTTCACTGTCTCCCCCTCGTCCCTTCATTGTCTCCTCGTCCCTTCATTGTCTCCCCCTCGTCCCTTCATTGTCTCCTCGTCCCTTCACTGTCTCCCCCTCGTCCCTTCACTGTCTCCCCCTCGTCCCTTCACTGTCTCCCCCTCGTCCCTTCATTGTCTCCCCCTCGTCCCTTCATTGTCTCCTCGTCCCTTCACTGTCTCCCCCTCGTCCCTTCATTGTCTCCCCCTCGTCCCTTCACTGTCTCCCCCTCGTCCCTTCACTGTCTCCCCCTCGTCCCTTCACTGTCTCCCCCTCGTCCCTTCACTGTCTCCCCCTCGTCCCTTCATTGTCTCCCCCTCGTCCCTTCATTGTCTCCCCCTCGTCCCTTCACTGTCTCCCCCTCGTCCCTTCAATGTCTCCCCCTCGTCCCTTCATTGTCTCCCCCTCGTCCCTTCATTGTCTCCCCCTCGTCCCTTCATTGTCTCCCCCTCGTCCCTTCAATGTCTCCCCCTCGTCCCTTCATTGTCTCCCCCTCGTCCCTTCATTGTCTCCCCCTCGTCCCTTCACTGTCTCCCCCTCGTCCCTTCACTGTCTCCCCCTCGTCCCTTCATTGTCTCCCCCTCGTCCCTTCACTGTCTCCCCCTCGTCCCTTCATTGTCTCCCCCTCGTCCCTTCACTGTCTCCCCCTCGTCCCTTCACTGTCTCCCCCTCGTCCCTTCACTGTCTCCCCCTCGTCCCTTCATTGTCTCCCCCTCGTCCCTTCATTGTCTCCCCCTCGTCCCTTCATTGTCTCCCCCTCGTCCCTTCATTGTCTCCCCCTCGTCCCTTCATTGTCTCCCCCTCGTCCCTTCACTGTCTCCCCCTCGTCCCTTCATTGTCTCCCCCTCGTCCCTTCATTGTCTCCCCCTCGTCCCTTCATTGTCTCCCCCTCGTCCCTTCACTGTCTCCCCCTCGTCCCTTCACTGTCTCCCCCTCGTCCCTTCATTGTCTCCCCCTCGTCCCTTCACTGTCTCCCCCTAGTCCCTTCATTGTCTCCCCCTCGTCCCTTCACTGTCTCCCCCTCGTCCCTTCATTGTCTCCTCGTCCCTTCATTGTCTCCTCGTCCCTTCATTGTCTCCCCCTCGTCCCTTCACTGTCTCCCCCTCGTCCCTTCATTGTCTCCCCCTCGTCCCTTCATTGTCTCCCCCTCGTCCCTTCACTGTCTCCCCCTCGTCCCTTCACTGTCTCCCCCTCGTCCCTTCAATGTCTCCCCCTCGTCCCTTCATTGTCTCCCCCTCGTCCCTTCACTGTCTCCCCCTCGTCCCTTCACTGTCTCCCCCTCGTCCCTTCACTGTCTCCCCCTCGTCCTTTCATTGTCTCCCCCTCGTCCCTTCATTGTCTCCCCCTCGTCCCTTCACTGTCTCCCCCTCGTCCCTTCACTGTCTCCCCCTCGTCCCTTCATTGTCTCCCCCTCGTCCCTTCACTGTCTCCCCCTCGTCCCTTCACTGTCTCCCCCTCGTCCCTTCACTGTCTCCCCCTCGTCCCTTCACTGTCTCCCCCTCGTCCCTTCATTGTCTCCTCGTCCCTTCATTGTCTCCTCGTCCCTTCATTGTCTCCCCCTCGTCCCTTCACTGTCTCCCCCTCGTCCCTTCATTGTCTCCTCGCCCCTTCATTGTCTCCCCCTCGCCCCTTCATTGTCTCCCCCTCGACCCTTCATTGTCTCCCCCTCGTCCCTTCACTGTCTCCCCCTCGTCCCTTCATTGTCTCCTCGTCCCTTCACTGTCTCCTCGTCCCGGCTCCTCAAATGAGGCAGGGAAGCGGGAAAACTGTGGAAATGCAGAAGTCATTAAAAAGCCAATTACCGACAGGTTCAGGACCACAGGGAGCAGATCAGGGAACACTGGAGAGACCGTAAAGCCGTTGATATATGAAAACCCAAATAGCTCTGTGTGTGTGTTTGTGTGTATTTGTGTGTGTTTGTGTGTGTCTAAGTGTCATGGCCCGAGTGTCGTAAATTGTGGGTGAGTGTCGTAGATTTGTCTACACACCGGTGGATACAGGTTGAAATCATACCAGTTTTGCGGTGAGACACGTTTGTGTGTCTAAGGCAGAGTGTTTGTGTGTGTGTGTGTGTGTGTGTGTGTGTGTGTTAAATGTGTGGTAAATCAATGTCCCAATGTGTAACAGATATTTAATTCACTGGGCAATAAATCCCGGCGCAGCAGACAATGTTATCATTTTTTCACGTTACGCTGCCATAGAGTCATATATCAAATAGAACACACAACTACACACATATACATGGACACACACAACTACAAGTTTATAATCTAGGCATTATTTAAATGTAGTTATCCATCACACTAAACTAATCATTCTAGTTTGGGTAAAAGAAAGCACATCTGGAAGAACAAAATCTCAAAAGTAACTTGAGCTCATTAAATGTTCTTTTTTTTGTACAAAGTTCATATTATAATAAATCTGACACAGTTGTGCGACTTAACTGTGATTTTCTGCCTGCCTGACCCAGTGTTCCATTAAAAACCTCGAGGACAAGTGAAAAAATTGTTTTATTTTTATTTTTATTTGATACCTTTTTTACATATTGAATAACACCTACCCCTCCTTTCATCGTTAAGTCGTAGAAGGGCGACTGAGTGGACTCTGGTGGTGTTAACCTTCATAAAAAGTGAATGTATTGTTTTTGACAAAATGCATTATGGGTATAGATCTCAATTTTGCGAAGTTAATAGTAAAAACCACTGCGATCGATCTATTCACATGTACAAGAGTAACTTGTGTAACAAAAATCATAAATTATATAATAAATCATTCGCCTCCCTTCCTTCTGCAACTATTCCTATGATATAAATCTATGAAATCTATGATATATTTATGTTTTATTCTTTCTTCGTGGACGTCTGTTCATCACGTGGCCTGCGAGCATCTGTGTCGACTGAACGCTTCAAAGTCTCATGAAGAGAAGTGAAGCGAACGCAGATGTATTTAAACTGTTCGCCGCAGATGTTTCCTCTTCTCTTCGTCTTATCACCAGGAAAAACTGTGTCCACCAACGTAGCTCTTGAACTCCATGCGTGGATTTACTGGCTTTTCACACCATCGGCTGCACGAGTGTCTTTTTTTATGAAGGAGTTTTAAGTCTTTGAAATGAGAGTAGATGGATGGTAAAGTAAAGGAGGGGCTGGATCAGATCACTGATGGAAGGTCTGACCATGAATAAATGAAAGTAAGAACCAGAATTTTAAAATGATCCTGAAAGAAACTGGCAGCCAGAGTTTGAAGGAGAAATGTGAGTTCTTCTACTAGAGCAGCTCAGAATTCTGGCTGCAGAGTTTTGTATGAACTGCAGACGAGACACATCCTTCTGGTTTAGACAACAGAAGATAAATGCTTTATTGATCCCCGGAGGATAATTTTTTTGTCCAGTATCAATAACACATCCATCCATACAAACATCCATAAATACATGTAAAAAAAAAAATCAAATAAATGCATTAATATAAATGCATGAATACAAAACATATTAAAATACAAGTAAATACTTCAAAAAGTAAAAAGAGTGACCATCTGTTTAGTTTTAATCAACAAAAACGTGGTCATTCTGTACTACTGCAATACATTTAGAGTTAGCCTATTAGCTATTTTGATTAAATTAATTTAATAACGCCTTTTATGTGACTAGCCGCTAGCATGTACTTAGCATCTCATCGTGTTCCCTCAGTTTTTAAAGGTTTGTTGATGAAAAAAAAAGTTTTTTTTTTATAAAAACATATTTTCCAAAGCTGTTCAATTCTCCTCCTTACATCCCGCCGAGCTTCTTCCTCGCTCTCAGACTGATAGATGAGACCACCGGGGGCAGCGCAGGAAAAACAAACGATGACCTCTCGGCCATCGTCTCCAGAGCCGCCGTCCACACACTGGAGTTCGATCTCCTATAGGTCGACTCGTCACGACGCACACGCCGGGGACGGTCGGTGTTCAGAGTCGCCGCATGTCGATCCCCGGATCCTCTTCTGTTTTGCGACCGTAATTTATGGGCCTAATGAGAAAACAGAGAAGCTTTTCCCCCAAAGGCTGGATCGATATTGTCATTCCTGCCGTCTTTACCACCTTATTAGAGAAGGATTATCGCGGCTCAGGCCCTCAGGTGTGTGCGAGCGCCGGAGACCACATCCATCGCATCCTAGTTTAACGGCAGGAACTCGATGAACACCTTCCGCCTCTGAATACTGATGCTCGCTCGCTGCCATTAATATTTACCTCCCGCTAACTTTTTGATACGACTGGACTCCCGGGTTCAGACGTCTGAGCAGATTTTTCCTCGAGCAGAGAGTTGAGACTTCAGGCTCAGAGAATCTACTTATTGATGATTTCAGGGACTTCTGGAGAAAGATTATCATAAATTCAACTTCTGGTCGACCTTTGTTTTTTCGTTGTTGTGTGAGTCAGTCCTTCTTTGGTCAAATTATCTGCACAATTTCATTGCTGAATTGTCTTCACTGACACATTTAAAAACACCGTATGTGGATAAAAAAGTTTGTCACTAACTTTAACTACAAGAGGAAAAACATTTTTATATTATATTATATATATATATGTGGATATTTGTCTCAACATCAAAGTAGATGAATATTCCTGTTGATGTTATGATCTTTAAAGTGTAACTTAAGTGTTTATGTGTGTGTTGTTGTGATGTGTGACTCTATTGTATCATCAGTGTGTGTGTGTTGTTGTGATGTGTGACTCTATTGTATCATCAGTGTTTAAAGTGTAACTTAAGTGTTTGTGTGTGTGTAGTTGTGATGTGTGACTCTATTGTATCATCAGTGTGTGTGTGTTGTTGTGATGTGTGACTCTATTGTATCATCAGTGTGTGTGTGTTGTTGTGATGTGTGACTCTATTGTATCATCAGTGTGTGTGTGTGTTGTTGTGATGTGTGACTCTATTGTATCATCAGTGTGTGTGTGTTGTTGTGATGTGTGACTCTATTATATCATCAGTGTGTGTGTGTTGTTGTGATGTGTGACTCTATTGTATCATCAGTGTGTGTTTGTACAAAACTCTCTTTTCATTGAAATATTGACATTAGAAAACTTTGTTTTTCTGGAGATTCAATCTTGTTGACCATAACCACACCCACTCTGCTGTGATTGGTCAAACATGGAGGTTTGTCACCGTGCGTCATCCACCCCGGAAGTCTCCACCTCCAAGGGACTCGTTGTATAAACAAAGTGTGATCACAGCTGGAGGAGGAGTGAAGCCATTATTACATCATAATGGACTCTCGTAACCTCTCGTTCGTCCAGATTTTAAGAGCAACTTTATAAAGTAATAAAGTGTAAAACATGGTCATGATGAGAAGTTACTGCATCTTGAAGAACATTTACTACATCCCCTGCCATCCTGTCCAGGGTGTCCCCGCCTCTCGCCCGAAAAAACTGGATAAGATTACAGCCCCTCCAGACACCTTCATAAGGGAACAAGTGTCATAGAAAATTAATGAATGGAAAATGTAACAATAACTTTTTCGCTTATTTACTGCAGGTTTCTTTTAGAAAGTAACCCTCGCAATAAACAAGGTACATTTGTTCAGACCTTGTTCGAGTCGACCTTGACTACGGATCTTGCAGGTTCTTTTTTTGACGGTAACCAGGAAACTTTATCGTCAAATACTCGTCATTATTGTACTTAATGGTTGAATCAATGTGACAATCCTAGTAAAACTGTTGCAGGAAGAACTCGAGCACAAACTCAATAATCGGACTCGGATTGATTTTAACTGACATTTCTGGCCACTCGCCCGTTCCTCGACCCCTAAAAGTCCAGCTGGTCCAGCGAACACAACACTAGCGCTCGTATGTTGGCAGTTGTAGACCAGAACCCGACAACTCGACTGAATAAAATCATCAGTTCAGCCTGAGGGTCTTATTTAAAATTGAATCAGCATCCGACACAAAAGCGTCTGCCTTTGCCAGGAATCTGGGATCAGATGGTTCCTCCTGCTCTTACGAGAGTGAAAAGAGGCTTTTGAGATGATAAACACGCTCCTGCTTCCTCGCATCTTATCCATAATAAACCTCGGCACTTGCAACACGGCGTCTCGTTCTCCTGCTCCTCGGCCTCCGAGGTCTTACTGGGGCAAAATTCCCACCAAATGTTGAGAATCCAATAACTAATTCCACTTTGTTCTGGAGCCAAATCATGCTTCTTTCATGGCCTCGCTGAGTTGCCGAAGTTATGAACCCATAAAGCTGTTTGTGAAGTCGGGCAGTCGGAATAATCTGAGGCGATAAGAGCCAGTAAAGCGAGAGGATGTTTGCGTCGTGCTGCTTTTAGAAGGAGATATAATGCGATTATCCGAGTGTTACGACATTCTGTCTCTGATGGGCTTCATTCGTGGACCATTTGCAAACTGAAGCTTCAAAATTGCAACCATTTTCTGTCCGTATGAAGCTTCATTTACCAGCTTTTTTTATGGAGGTCTTCTCGAGCCTCTGCGTCGATCTGATGACTTGCTTTTCTAAAAGGTATCTTTTTATAATTATCCAGCAACACTTGTTAACACAATGTTACCTTTTATTAGGATTTTAGCTTCATGTTAATGTTGTTTTAATCTGATGTGAATCTAGTTTCTCTACTTATTTCAAATTAACAAAAATGGAAACGAAGAAAAAGCCTGACTCTTGAAAAATAAAAACAAGTATTATTAAGAAAATGGATGGATGGATGGATGGATGGATGGATGGATGGATGGATGGATGGATGGATGGATGGATGGATGGAAGGATGGATGGATGGATGGATGGATGGATGGATGGATGGATGGATGGATGGAAGGATGGATGGATGGATGGATGGATGGATGGATGGATGGATGGATGGATGGATGGATGGATGGATGGATGGATGGATGGATGGATGGATGGATGGGTGCGTGGGTGGATGGATGGATGGATGGATGGATGGATGGATGGATGGGTGCGTGGGTGGATGGATGGATGGATGGATGGATGGATGGATGGATGGATGGATGGATGGGTGCGTGGGTGGATGGATGGATGGATGGATGGATGGATGGATGGATGGATGGATGGATGGATGGATGGATGGATGGATGGGTGCGTGGGTGGATGGATGGATGGATGGATGGATGGATGGATGGATGGGTGCGTGGGTGGATGGATGGATGGATGGATGGATGGATGGATGGATGGATGGATGGATGTATGGATGGATGGATGGATGGGTGCGTGGGTGGATGGATGGATGGATGGATGGATGGATGGATGGATGGATGGATGGATGGGTGCGTGGGTGGATGGATGGATGGATGGATGGATGGATGGATGGATGGATGGATGGATGGATGGATGGATGGATGGATGGATGGATGGGTGCGTGGGTGGATGGATGGATGGATGGATGGATGGATGGATGGATGGATGGATGGATGGATGGATGGATGGATGGATGGATGGATGGATGGATGGATGGATGGATGGATGGGTGCGTGGGTGGATGGATGGATGGATGGATGGATGAATGGATGGATGGATGGATGGATGGATGGATCCCTCAGTAGATCTTCTTTGGGAAATTGAATTTCCAGTTCACAGCAGACGATAGTTTCATTAAAACAAGAACAAAGTGCAAATAAAAATAACAAAGTGCAAACATAAAAAACATAGATCATGTGAACATTATTTGTAGAATAATTCATATCCATCGCAAAACTTTCTCCGTTTATTGTTTTGTATGAGATATATATTTCTCCTGAATCATTTTGTTGACGTAAAGTGTAACCTTGTGAACTTTATGAATGTACGAGAAATCGAAGTACTATGAAAGTTGTAACAGTGCAAAGTACAAAAGTATTGCAGTTTTTTGGGTTCAAAAACGGCAAGGATTAAAAAAAAGTTGCTAAAAACTTCTATTAATAAGCGACAGAACTGAGGATGCTGGGAAAATCAGATAGAACTAGAATCAAAATGTGACACTAGGTGGCGCTATCGCAAACATCCAAGTAACAAAAGACCAATCGGAGGACGCGATCAAAGCTACGACACTGTGGCGTCAAAAGCAGGATGATGGAAACAAGCCACGACCACTTGCATGGAAATATTTCCCAAATAAGTCCTTATTTTCCGAAGACTTTTGTTCCTTCAACTCATGAGTTTATCATATTATGAAGTGAATTAAAAGTGAGATGATTTTCCACTTCCAGGTGTTTTTCTTGAAGTTGTTTTGTGTTGATTGAACTCTTGGAAAAACTGTGTTGACGCTCGAGCGGCGACTTGAAAGCGAACGGAAGTCGATGAAATCCCACGATTCTGACTCGACAGCGTTTCAAGTCCACGATGAATAGTGTATAAAAGCGGAAGCACCTGAGCCTCGGAAAAAACTCTCCGGGAAAGTTGAGCGTCATTTAGTCAAACTGAAATGTTCATGAGCCTAAAAGAGTTGACAGGAAGTGGAGATGAAGCGCGACAGCGCCCCCTGGAGGTGCATGATGGACGTTTCCAGGCCACATGTGGACACTGTCTTTACAGGCTGGAAAAAAGAGAACCTTGTGAAACTACAAACGTGAACCGAACCATCAGGAATAACTAAGAGATTTGCAACGAGACTCTTAACTCAAAAGGCACAAAACCTTCCTGAACGAGGGAAATGAAAGAGATTGAAGATCTACACACCAAAAAAAAAAACCTCCTGGCTTTGAGCGCGAGGCCCCGGGGAGCCGTTGGGCGGCGAGCAGCTTGTGTCGGAGAGAAAGTCGGGGAAGTAATTGATCTCCTGAAAACGCGATTTAGTCTCGACTTCTATTTGCTTTCATGTCCGATAACCGTTGTTCCTTTAAAGTGAGGAACGTCCGACAGGAGAAGTTTGTTTTGCGTCTCTGATGGCGAGCAGCGTTTGAAGAAGCAGATCTACGTCATTGTCGTCCATTATTGAGTGCAATCATCTGCCTCTTTGTTCCCGCAACAAAACAGACACCAGGGGCCTCGTTTGGTTTAGCTTTCATTTCAGGAAAATGTTGTTTAAATGAGACGCTCCGGGAGTTTTGAGCAGGAATCAGTGGAGTTGAAATTCAAAAAGTAAATAAACTTTGAATTAAAAGTTCAGACGTTCAGGGTACGACGTGTCGCTGAGTTAACTATAGGTTTCTAAGAGGCCACATCTGAGGTGAGGGGCCACATATGTGGTGAGGGGCCACATCAGTCGTGAGGGGCCACATCAGTCATGAGGGGCCACATCAGTCGTGAGGGGCCACATCAGTCGTGAGGGACCACATCAGTCGTGAGGGGCCACATCTGTTGTCAGGGGCCACATCTGTCGTGAAGGGCCACATCTGTTGTCAGGGGCCACATCTATCGTGAGGGGCCACATCTATCGTGAGGGGCCACATCTATCGTGAGGGGCCACATCTGTTGTCAGGGGCCACATCAGTCGTGAGGGGCCACATCTGTTGTCAGGGGCCACATCTATCGTGAGGGGCCACATCTGTTGTCAGGGGCCACATCTATCGTGAGGGGCCACATCAGTCGTGAGGGGCCACATCAGTCGTGAAGGGCCACATCTGTTGTCAGGGGCCACATCAGTCGTGAGGGGCCACATCAGTCGTGAGGGGCCACATCAGTCGTGAAGGGCCACATCAGTCGTGAAGGGCCACATCTGTCGTGAAGGGCCACATCTGTCGTGAAGGGCCACATCAGTCGTGAGGGGCCACATCAGTCGTGAGGGGCCACATCTGTTGTGAGGGGCCACATCTGTTGTCAGGGGCCACATCTGTTGTGAGGGGCCACATCAGTCATGAGGGGCCACATCAGTCGTGAGGGGCCACATCTGTTGTCAGGGGCCACATCAGTCGTGAGGGGCCACATCAGTCGTGAGGGGCCACATCAGTCGTGAGGGGCCACATCAGTCGTGAGGGGCCACATCTGTTGTCAGGGGCCACATCAGTCGTGAGGGGCCACATCAGTCGTGAGGGGCCACATCAGTCGTGAGGGGCCACATCAGTCGTGAGGGGCCACATCAGTCGTGAGGGGCCACATCAGTCGTGAGGGGCCACAACGCCAACAAGGTCAGGATAAAGCTGGAGTCTGTCCCAGCTGCTTAGGGCAAGAGGCTGGAAACACCCTGAAATTCTTCTCTTTCTTCTCATTTTGGTCGTTGTTCTCGTTTTAGTTCTTCTTTCATTGTTCTTCTGGTTTTTGTTGTTCTTTTTGTTTTTGTTTTAGTTCTTGTTTTAGTTCTTCTGGTTTTAGTTCTTGTTCTTATTTTTTTCTCCTTTTTTTTTCTTCTCGTTCTTATAATTTTTGTCGTTGTTCTGGTTTAAGTTCTTCCTTTTTGTTCTTCTCATTTTTAGTGTTTGCTGTTTTTCTCTTCTTTTTTGTAACTCTTGTTTTGGTTCTTCTCATTGTTCTTTTAGTTCTTCTTGTTTTCTTTCTTTGCTCTGATCTCTCTTGTTTTGTTCCTCTTTCAGTTCTTGTCCTTCTTGTTTCTCTTTATTTTCTCTTGTCTTTTTCTTCTTCTTGTTGTTCTTCCTTTTTTTGTTCTAGTTGTTCTTGTTCTACATACATAGATCTAGAGCACACGGTCAAACGAGTCATGATGTTTTAAGGGTTTTAAAGGGTGAAGCTGAGTTTGTATCACACTTAATATTAATAATATTATAATATATATATATAATAATTAATATAATAAAAATAAAAAATATTTAAAAACAACTTCTTCTTCTTCTTCTTCTTCTTCTTCTTCTTCTTCTTCTTCTTCTTCTGGTTGATAATGAGCTCGTGGCTCCACCATGGGATCTCATCTCATCACAGTCCAGTGCTGTGTCTCAAATCGCATACTAATCTTAGTATGCTAGAAGTTAGTATGCATCAGTTTAGTATGCATACTAACTAGTACGCAAATTCTCCGCAGATAGTATGTCTCAAATCAAACCCTGAAGCTACACACTAACCGGAAATCACATGACAGCTTCTTCTTCTACTTCTATTTAATGATGTTTCAAGCAGCTGTTTGAACACTAGCGCCACCTGCTGGCAGCACGTATTGCAACTTTGGAAAAAGAAATAAAGAAAAAATATGAGAATCTAAATAATCGCGAGATATTTAAGCTGGTATCAGCAGCGAAGACGTGTTTATCCTCCTACTGCTGCTGAAAATACACATTTAAGTATATGAATATATATGCATTTATATATGATGTAACTTCCGTTTAAAACGTCACTAAAATGGCGGTTGTTTAGTGTGTTTAGTGTCCATCGAACCATGCTAGTTTTGTGGGCGTGTTAGTACGCCGATTTAGTGTGCATGGCGCACTAAATTTCGCATACTAAGAATTGAGACACACTAACGTACTAAAAATACTAACTTTTAGTAGCTAGTGTGCGATTTGAGACACAGCTCTGCTGTTTCTCTGCTTCTTCTTCTTCTTCTTGGACCACTGTGTTCTGGTGTCAGGGACCCCGGCAACGATCTCACAGAACTCCACCAGCGCCTCGTGATCCTCCGTCTATTCATACGAACGCGCAGGAGTTTGTCGGATAATTATAAAATAATTGTGCGACACACGGACGAGTGCGACGTCCGAGATGATGTGAGGAACGTCCTGAGGTTTGAACCCAGCGTTGATCTGAGGCTTCATCGTCGAGGTGAAGCGGCGCGTGATACACACTTTCACGCAGGAAGATGACAAACAGATGATGACACTGGTGTGTGTGTGTGTGTGTGTGTGTGTGATGCAGGGCCATTACACATTCAGGACACACAACATATGGGTTCCAGTGCCAGCGCTCGAGACCCTCGGGGGGAACTCTGTGAAATAAACCAACGCAATGGGCCGAAGAATAATGTGAGACTGTTTCAGGCCCCGATGGTTGTGTTACATGATGATGATGATGATGATGATGATGATGATGATGATGATGATGATGATGATGGTGATGATGATGATGACGCACATCGTGTGCGGATCATCTGCGGCGCAGCTGATGCTCATGTACCTCGTGACCTTTGATCCTCACAAGGTCGCACTTGTTTGTGACCCTCCAGCTGGTCACGACACACAGAACTAGGTGAACAAATGGGATTTTATTTTTGTGTCGGAGTTTTTTAACACTTTAGGAAGGAAACACATAAAAACATTTACAATAAAACAGTTTTTTTGTATTTGATAAAATATATTATAGGTAAAAAGTACATTTAGGAACCAAAACATACATGAAAAATATGTAATATATTCTTTTTTATTCAATAATAATAAAATACATTTTAAATATATATATATATATGTTTGGTATCATATTTATAACAATAACTAAAAATAAATTCAGAAAACAAAATAATACATGAAAATATATTTTTAATAAAATACACAATGAATTAATTATTTTGATAGCAAATTAAAAATAAATAAAACAAAAGTACGTTTAGGAACTAAAAATACTTGAAAATATATAATAAATTGTTTGTTTTTTCAATAAAATTCATTATAGATACAATGTGTTTGATCAACATTTGGAAACAAAATAATATATAAAAACACAAAGTGATTGAAAAAAATAAAACAAAAGTATATTTACTAACCAAAACATACATGCAAAATACATTATTTATGTATTTTTTTTATTTAATGAAATACATCATAGACATAAATTCAATATCAGATTTATAAAAGAAATAAAAAAACAAAATTATACATAAAAATACCTGATACATTTTCAATAAAATACATAATAAATACATTATTTTGATATCTAAATAAAAATAAACAAAACAAGAACCATTAGGAACCAGAAATACATTAAAACATGTGATAAATAGTTTGTTTTCTTTCAATAAAATACATTATAGATACAATATAATGACATCATATTTATTTAAAGAAATCAAAAAACGACATTTGGAAACCAAATAATACATAAAAACACTGAACTATTTAGAAATTGAAAAAATAAAACAAAAATATATTTAGGAACCAAAACAATGCATGAAAAATATGAAATACATTATTTGTTTCTCAATAAAAAACATTATACATGAGTTACTTTCAATTTTTTTTATCAAAATAAAGTAAATTTGTAAACCGAATAATACATTAAAAAATACTTAAATCATTTTGAATAAAATACAAAATAATAGCAAATTTAAAATTAAAATAAAGCAAAAGTTCATGGAAATACAACAAAAAAGAAATAGTGTTTATAAAGCGTCTCTACGTTGAGAATGTGTTACTAATGATCAGAATCCTGCAACTTTTCCATTGATCTCACGAACACTCGGTTCATTTTACCTCCGACTCACAAATCCATAAACACACAATCGAACTGATTCCCAGAGTTTCTTCTCCACGATCGTCCAAATAAATGTTGATACAGACGAAGCTTTTCATCGACCGCGCGATGGTGACATTTATGAAGCGACAAGATAACATCGATCAGAGCTTTACATGGAGAAACAAATTGTAAGTCATTTATATTTGTAGGGAGTTTTACTAGACCAGGGTCACAAAGCGCTTAAACAATCAAAACAATACTCAATAAAATATAAACTTTAAAAGATCAAGATAAAACTGAGAGAAACACAGGAGTCTCAGAGAATCAAGGAAAAGCTCAAATAAAAGAGTCTTGAGATGTTTCTTGAAGGAGTCAGTAGATCATCAAACACACATGTTTCTTGAAGGAGTCAGTAGATCATCAAACACTGATGTTTCTTGAAGGAGTCAGTAGATCATCAAACACAGATGTTTCTTGAAGGAGTCAGTAGATCATCAAACACACATGTTTCTTGAAGGAGTCAGTAGATCATCAAACACAGATGTTTCTTGAAGGAGTCAGTAGATCATCAAACACAGATGTTTCTTGAAGGAGTCAGTAGATCATCAAACACAGATGTTTCTTGAAGGAGTCAGTAGATCATCAAACACAGATGTTTCTTGAAGGAGTCAGTAGATCATCAAACACAGATGTTTCTTGAAGGAGTCAGTAGATCATCAAACACAGATGTTTCTTGAAGGAGTCAGTAGATCATCAAACACAGATGTTTCTTGAAGGAGTCAGTAGATCATCAAACACAGAGATGTTTCTTGAAGGAGTCAGTAGATCATCAAACACAGATGTTTCTTGAAGGAGTCAGTAGATCATCAAACACAGATGTTTCTTGAAGGAGTCAGTAGATCATCAAACACAGATGTTTCTTGAAGGAGTCAGTAGATCATCAAACACAGATGTTTCTTGAAGGAGTCATTAGATCATCAAACACAGATGTTTCTTGAAGGAGTCAGTAGATCATCAAACACAGATGTTTCTTGAAGGAGTCAGTAGATCATCAAACACAGATGTTTCTTGAAGGAGTCAGTAGATCATCAAACACAGATGTTTCTTGAAGGAGTCAGTAGATCATCAAACACATGTTTCTTGGAGGAGTCAGTAGATCATCAAACACAGATGTTTCTTGAAGGAGTCAGTAGATCATCAAACACAGATGTTTCTTGAAGGAGTCAGTAGATCATCAAACACAGATGTTTTTTGAAGGAGTCAGTAGATCATCAAACACAGATGTTTCTTGAAGGAGTCAGTAGATCATCAAACACAGATGTTTCTTGAAGGAGTCAGTAGATCATCAAACACAGATGTTTCTTGAAGGAGTCAGTAGATCATCAAACACAGATGTTTCTTGAAGGAGTCAGTAGATCATCAAACACAGAGATGTTTCTTGAAGGAGTCAGTAGATCATCAAACACAGATGTTTCTTGAAGGAGTCAGTAGATCATCAAACACAGATGTTTCTTGAAGGAGTCAGTAGATCATCAAACAAAGATGTTTCTTGAAGGAGTCAGTAGATCATCAAACACAGATGTTTCTTGAAGGAGTCATTAGATCATCAAACACAGATGTTTCTTGAAGGAGTCAGTAGATCATCAAACACAGATGTTTCTTGAAGGAGTCAGTAGATCATCAAACACAGATGTTTCTTGAAGGAGTCAGTAGATCATCAAACACAGATGTTTCTTGAAGGAGTCAGTAGATCATCAAACACATGTTTCTTGGAGGAGTCAGTAGATCATCAAACACAGATGTTTCTTGAAGGAGTCAGTAGATCATCAAACACAGATGTTTCTTGAAGGAGTCAGTAGATCATCAAACACAGATGTTTTTTGAAGGAGTCAGTAGATCATCAAACACAGATGTTTCTTGAAGGAGTCAGTAGATCATCAAACACAGATGTTTCTTGAAGGAGTCAGTAGATCATCAAACACAGATGTTTCTTGAAGGAGTCAGTAGATCATCAAACACATGTTTCTTGAAGGAGTCAGTAGATCATCAAACACAGATGTTTCTTGAAGGAGTCAGTAGATCATCAAACACAGATGTTTCTTGAAGGAGTCAGTAGATCATCAAACACAGATGTTTCTTGAAGGAGTCAGTAGATCATCAAACACAGAGATGGTTCCAAAGCTTAGGAGCAACAGTCTGGAAGGATTTCTCTCCTCTGGTCCAGAAGTTCAGGAACCATCAGTAGATTCTGATCCACAGACCTCAGAGCCCGAGCTGGGGTGTTAGTCTGGATCAGATCACCGATGGAAGGTCTGACCATGAATAGATCTGAAAGTAAGAACCAGAATTTTAAAATGATCCTGAAAGAAACTGGCAGCCAGTGAAGAGTTTGAAGGAGAAATGTGAGTTCTTCTACTAGAGCGGCTCAGCTCTAGTATGTAAATGAAGCAACAAGATAACATTGACTAAAGCTTCACATGAACAAACAAATATTAAGTAAGTAAATCATAAAGTCGTCACGTTTAACTGTGGATTATCTTCATGATCAACACCTGGATCGACCCGAACAGAAAACCATCAACTCTCTGGTTAACTTTATGTGGAGCATGTGATGGAGTGACTCGTGTCAACTGGGAGTTTTGCTCAAAGGTACTTCAGCAGCTCAGAGACTCAGTGATACAGACTTTTGATTCTGACGGATTTTGGAAAGTAAAAGAATTCTCGGAAGAATTATGAAAACAGTTGGTCTCCTGTGGCAGAGTGTGCTGCAAGGTTTGTTGTGTGTCGCTGTGACCCACTTATTCTGATGGTGTGTGTGTGTGTGTGTGTGTGTGTGTGTGTGTTTGTGTGTTGACAGATGACTTTTTCTGGCGTTAACACATTGTTCATGACCCAGCAAAGCGGTGAAATGTACGCTGGCTAAAGAAACAACACATGAGACCCTGGTCATAATCGTACACAACTACACAAAAACAGCCATTTAGTGACAACATCTAACATTTAACTGTCACTTTATGTACTTCCTGCTTATTTGATCACATATATTCAATATTAATATATATTTTTATTCATACTGTGAGATTTTACATCGATATAACCTCAAAGAACCAACAAATTAACCTTTATTTTATTTGGAAACGAACAAAAGCATTGAATGTCATTTTTTTCTTGTTTTTGTTCTTGTTCTTTTGTTTTTTCTTGTTGTTTTTCTCGTTTATGTATTTCTTGTTCTTCTCATTTTAGTCCTTGTTCTCGTTTTAGTTCTCCTTTTATTTGTTCTTCAAATTGTTGGTGTTATTTTTGTTAGGTTAGGTAGAACTTTATTGATCGATATTTGATTTATTTTTATTGGATTGTTTTTGTTTTTCTTCATTTTCTTTCTTGTTTTTGTTCTTGTCTTTCTTTGCTCAGATTTCTCTTGTTATGTTCCCCTGTTTTTTGTTCCTCTTCTGGTTGTTCTTGTCCTTGTTTCTCTTTATTTTCTCTTTTTTTGTTCTTCTTGTTCTTCTTTTTTTTGTTGTAGTTGTTCTTGTTCTATGTTTGACACAATTTTCAATGTTTAAGGAATTATCAGCTTAAATTTGTATCATTTCAATTTAATCATAACAATTTTGTGTTACATTTAAATAAAATCTTCATTATTTTGTATTTATATATATATTTTTAATTCTTTGGTCAAATAATAGAGTTTTTAACAAAACTATTTTCATGTCTGAAAATGTTCTCGACGACCATCTTTCTCTATAAAGTTAGATGTTTGGAAACAAATCTGAATCACTTTTATTTAGACTTTTACTATATTTACGATATGAAAAAAGTACATTTAGGAACGAAAAAGCTCATGAAAAATATGTAAAATATTCATTTTTATTTAGTAAAATACATCATACATTCATTAACTTTGTATCAGATTTATAAAATCTAAATAAAAAACGAAATAATACATAAAAATGGTTTATACATTTCATTCAAACCCACGATAAATGAATGATTCACGGCAGCAAGAGACGAACCCGCCGATGAAAAGGACACTTTGGAACCTCGACACCTCGTCTTCATCTTCTCGCCGAATCTTGGCTCAATAACTCGCCGTCTCGCCGCTGGCGAGCGTCCAAATGGAGGCGTCCCACTCGTAAAACCCTCCATCCTGCTCCATAAAGCAGAGACTAAAACACACTCCAGTCTCCGCTCGACGCCGAGAATGTGTTTTACGCGGCGGTTCGGAACCTCCGGGGCGTGAATCCATTAGGAAGTTAATATACGAGCGGTGTGAGTTAAAGAGACGCTCGCCTCGGTGTCGGGCGACACTTCAGGAGCTTCAGCCGGTGTTTAATTGGTGTCTGTGTCTCACTCAAGGTTCCTTCATGGTGGTGAACGCCTCGGGTCGGGCGTCCGGGCAGAAGGCTCACCTCTACATGCCCACCCTGAAGGAGAACGACACCCACTGCATCGACTTCCTCTACTCGCTCTCCAGCCGCAACGGGGCGAGTCCAGGAACTCTTAACGTCTACATCAAGGTGCGTTTGAGGAGGTTGACGGTTGAAGTCTGAGCAGGAAAAGGTTGAATGATGGAGAGACTTTTGTTCTTCTGAAGGTTCTTCAGTGAGTAGAAGATACTTCCACATTATCTCAACAAATTCTACACCAGAGTCAAGTACTGGACAATACTACACATATATACTTGTTACTACACTATCACAACACCAGAGTCAAGTACTGGACAATACTACACATATATACTTGTTACTACACTATTACAACACCAGAGTCAAGTACTGGACAATACTACACATATATACTTGTAACTACACTATCACAACACCAGAGTCAAGTACTGGACAATACTACACATATATACTTGTTACTACACTATTACAACACCAGAGTCAAGTACTGGACAATACTACACATATATACTTGTTACTACACTATCACAACACCAGAGTCAAGTACTGGACAATACTACACATATATACTTGTTACTACACTATCACAACACCAGAGTCAAGTACTGGACAATACTACACATATATACTTGTTACTACACTATCACGACACCAGAGTCAAGTAATGGACAATACTACACATATATACTTGTTACTACACTATTACAACACCAGAGTCAAGTACTGGACAATACTACACATATATACTTGTTACTACACTATCACAACACCAGAGTCAAGTACTGGACAATACTACACATATATACTTGTTACTACACTATCACAACACCAGAGTCAAGTACTGAACAATACTACACATATATACTTGTTACTACACTATCACAACACCAGAGTCAAGTACTGGACAATACTACACATATATACTTGTTACTACACTATCACAACACCAGAGTCAAGTACTGAACAATACTACACATATATACTTGTAACTACACTATCACAACACCAGAGTCAAGTACTGGACAATACTACACATATATACTGGTAACTACACTATCACAACACCAGAGTCAAGTACTGAACAATACTACACATATATACTTGTTACTACACGATCACAACACCAGAGTCAAGTACTGGACAATACTACACATATATACTTGTTACTACACTATCACAACACCAGAGTCAAGTACTGAACAATACTACACATATATACTTGTAACTACACTATCACAACACCAGAGTCAAGTACTCCACAATACTACACATATATACTTGTTACTACACTATCACAACACCAGAGTCAAGTACTGGACAATACTACACATATATACTTGTTACTACACTATCACAACACCAGAGTCAAGTACTCCACAATACTACACATATATACTTGTTACTACACTATCACAACACCAGAGTCAAGTACTCCACAATACTACACATATATACTTGTTACTACACTATCACAACACCAGAGTCAAGTACTCCACAATACTACACATATATACTTGTTACTACACTATCACAACACCAGAGTCAAGTACTCCACAATACTACACATATATACTTGTTACTACACTATCACAACACCAGAGTCAAGTACTCCACAATACTACACATATATACTTGTTACTACACTATCACAACACCAGAGTCAAGTACTGGACAATACTACACATATATACTTGTTACTACAGTATCACAATATATTCTATCATTGTCAACTTGCCACTGTATTGTGTTACTTAATGTATCAACCCATTCTTGCCAATACACACTCCTTCAGTTGAATTACAGGCAAACAGATAGAAATTAGTTACACAATCTTATAAATCACATCATTTCTTCTGCCTTAAACGCGTCTTTTTAACTTCAGTCTCATCTACAGGATCAACTCCCTAAAAACAACTGTAGAGATTTACTACTGACGGTGAAAAAAACAGGTTCATCTGTAATGTTTTGTAGTAATAAAACATTGATTTGCTGTCAAGTATTCATTATTTACTGCGGCACAGAACACATTAATATGTTGTGTGGAAGTTTATCAACTATTCCAGGCGTGGAATCTCATGTTTCAACCGAGCTGTTGATGGATTCCTCAATCTGAGGCTGGACTCGACCTCCTGATGCATGCTGGGATAGATTTACAGTTCCATAACTTGCTTTGCCGTCCGCAGGTGAACGGCGGCGCTCAAGGGAACCCGGTGTGGAACGCGTCCGACACCGTCACGGAGGGATGGGTCAAGGCCGAGCTCGCCATCTCAACCTTCTGGCCAAACTCCTACCAGGTACTCGCCCTGAGACTCACGTCACACTCGGATCCAGACGGGTCAATATTTGACTCTCCTGCTCGCCCCGCCACTGTTTGACTTGTTAATTGCTTCATATTTCCACTAAATATTGGCTCTGATGAGGCGGATTAGCAGCAGATTGACCTCCAGGTGACCTCAAAACACGTCACCTTGAGTGGTCGAGACCCTCGTGACTCACAATCCACGGGAATAAAGTCAAAGCAAGAGCATATGTCGTCGCAGACGGAGGCGACAGAAGGACAAAGATGAATAGTCTCTGACTTTTGGAGGATCCCCCCGTGGAGTTGTTATCGGCTCAGCAGGGGGTCCTCGAGATCTCACTCCTTCTCATCCCTCTCTTCCTCTCCTGCAGGTGATATTTGAAGCGCTTTCAGTCCAGGGTCAACCCGGGTTCATCGGCGTCGACGACATCCGAGTCCTGGCTCACCCTTGTCGTAAGTACACGTGCGACCCCTCGCGTGACCCCCCTCCTGAAGACCCCCCTCGTGAAGACCCCCCTCGTGAAGACCCCCCTCGTGAAGACCCCTCTCCTGAAGACCCCCCTCGTGAAGACCCCTCTCCTGAAGACCCCCCTCGTGAAGACCCCGCTCATGAAGACCCCGCTCATGAAGACCCCCCTCGTGAAGACCCCCCTCGTGAAGACCCCCCTCGTGAAGAGCCCCCTCATGAAGACCCCTCACGGGACCTTCTGTTCCCAGACCTCGATGCTGATAAGAAAGAAAGACAGATTGAGACTCGCCGACAGATTGCAGATTCGTTATCTCTGGTTCTGACGGAGCCTCAGTGGAGTCTCTGTACTTCGCTCTCTGTTCACACCTGAGCTTGTGTCGACGCTGAGACTCAAATAGAGGCTCAAGGTTTTGTTCCTCGGATCTTAAACCAACTGGTCAGGTTTGGAATCTGACTCAAGGCTGTCGTTAAATAATCGACATCAGATCAGGTTTAAAAAATACAAATATTTAACTTGTAACAAGTATCTGTGAAATAAGACGTGTTTCTGTTGCATCTTTATACTCTATCGTAAGTTCTTGATGCTCGGAGAGACAACAAGTTCAAACTAGAAGATCACAGATCGGTTTTAAGTGAAACATACAAAGGTTTGTGTTTTTCCTTCTGAGTCGACAAGTTACTTTTGTGAGATTCGGAAACATTTGATTTTCAACTCGTACCCATGAATCCTTTAAAACAAGCAGAGATTCAGTGAAGTTCGAGTAAAACACACGAGCTCAGTCACTTTCATCATTAAACGTATTTATTTCTTCAATTCAATTCAATTCAATTTTATTTAAAGTGTCTTATCATAACAAAGTTATCTCAAGACACTATTCAGTTGAAATAAGACTACAGTTGATTAAGGAAAAATAGATCCAGCAATTCAACAAAGAGCAAGAAACAAAACACTGTACAGTGAGCAGTGGCGAGGAAAAACTTCCTTTTAGAAGCAGAAACCTCGAGCGGAACCAGACTCATTGTTGACGACCTGCCGCTTTGACCGGCTGGGAGGAAGGATGGGGGGGAAGACAGATGGATAAGGAGAGGAGTGAGGGAGGATATAGTGAGAGAAAAGAGGAGAGTGTAGGAGGGTCCATGGGGGTGCTGGAGAGAATTTTCTTCTTCTGCTCATTAAATTTCTCTGGAACACACAGTTTAAAAAACGAGGGTCCAGAGAAACTATAAATCCACTTAAATATATAATGTTCCTAATAGTTTTAGTATTTAATTATTTATTAAAATGATTTCATTGTAGTAAAATAAAACGGTTTTTCATTTTTATACCGTAAATAAATACCGTGTATAATATTTATAAAATAATCAACATTTATACAAAAATAATTAGTATTACAGCAGCTATGAATAGAAAATTGAAATAAACATTTTGTCGAAATTAATCAACAACTGAAAAACTTAAAAAATTAAGACAGCAGCTCTGAAGATATTATTTAGAATATTTCTCGATAAAATTCATAACGAAAAACAGTATCATTTTAAACATTTAACAACAGAACACGTGATGGAAAATGAATAAGAAAACAAATTGGCATGAAATAGTTTTTTCATTTTTTATTCATATTTATTCATATTAAATTTTCATTGGATTGAGAAACTTGTATAGTACGTGAAAGTATCAAATATTCAAGAAAGGAATTATTTATTTATTTAGTTGGTTTTAAGGTCATTATTGTAGTAATATTAAGGGAAATACAGTTATAAAGTCAAAATAAAAGTGTATGATGTGTTCAGGAAAATGCAAAAAATGAAAACCTTCTACAAACAAACTATGAATATTTAATCTCATACACGTGTCAGACTTTAATGAATACAAACAAAAGTGAAGAAACACGAAGTGATTTCCTAAAGCGTCAGTGAATGTAAGAGCAGATGAATCGCAGGAGAAGATGTTCCACAGCGTCTTCTGCTGCTAACCGACCATTAGCATCGGGTCGAATCATCATCGCTAAGTGATCGATGCGTCTTTAGTTGAACTGATCGCTGCCTGCAGACGCTCCCGATGAAATCATCCCGTCTGCGGCCAAAGTCACCCTCGCCGCCGTCCAAGTGCCCGCCGCCCATCTGTCTCTCCACAGAATTACAGTCGTTTGAACGAGCGTTTCTTATCTCGCGCTCGCTTCATCACGAGATTGCCGAGCAGTTGCTCCAACGCCACGTTACGACACTTTTATCGGCGCTGAGCGACCCCCGCACCCGTTCGGAGGAAGTGGGGTCACCTTCGGACGGCGCTGCTCTTTTCCGAAATTGACATTTTAAGTGTAGAAGTTTTTACAAAACAGCCAAAAGGTTTGTACGTTTAACTTCGATGCTAGAAAAAAGTTTCGCTTCACTTTTTAATGTTGTAGGTTCAACAAATATAGCAAAGACAACCTTGAAGCTACTAAGTTTTCTGAATTTGTTGTCAATGTTTATCATTTAAACAACAAATTACAATTGAATTTCCATCTTATTTGTGCCACTAAAGATGTCAAACCTGGTCAAAAGTCAGAGCGAGTCATGTCTGCGGTGAAACGCTCTTGAATAGTGTCTTCCTTGATGGTTCGAGTCATCATCGCTCAGTGACTTGAGGTACAAACAACCCAGTCAAGGTCCAAGTAGTTCAAAGCCGAGTCAGGGACTGTGTCGAGTCCAGGTCTCAGCACCTGATGGGTCTCAGTCCAGACATTGATTCCAACTCTGTGGTCCTGACCCGACGATAAACGGGATCCTGACTCGCTTGTAACTGAAGAAGCTTCCCGGGTTAAAGGTCAAACGTTTTCCCAAGAACTCTACACAGACCGGTTCGCGTCTGTACCTCAAGTCAAGAGTTTTTCATAGAGATTCCATCTGGTCCAGGTTTTCCAAGCAGCCGGTCGTGAACCTCCGGGCGGACCCGGAGCAGATGGAGGAATAATATCTTGACTCTGGAGCGACTGGATTAACGTTAATCCTCCGTGTAAAAAAAATAAAAGTAGCTCATCGTGGGAGTTCGTGACGTGGGATCAGAAGTCCTTTTTTCTTTAATAACTGTTTCTCTTTCTTGTTTCAGGAAAAGCTCCGCACTTCCTGCGCCTGCAGAACGTGGAAGTCAACGTGGGCCAGAACGCCACTTTCCAGTGCACGGCCGGAGGAAAGTGGTCCCAGCACGACAAGCTCTGGCTGCAGGTGAGTTCGTACCTATAATACTTATAATATTTTACCATCGCCCCCTACTGGCCAACTGCCCGGCACCACTCCTTGGTTCTAGGAATAAATGGTTTTAAGTAAGTGGTGCTTAGATATGACTAGAAGATATGAGGAAGATTAACAAAGAAGAAACACCAGGACAAGATGATGACGATCAAACTTATGTTGTTCATTCATCTTTGTTCTGCCGTGATCTTGATCAAGGAGAAGTGGAATTTGTTGTTCCTTTGTTTGACGTCCAGCAGGTGTAAATGCTGATACATTTTTTCAAATTGGGAAGTTCTTTTTGAACCGTTTAAAATCAAAAGTGCAAAAGCTAAATTTGTCGAGTCCCTTCCAAAAAAAAGCCAGTTTTCTAAAGGTTTTTTACTTGTTTCTTGTATCTCGTGGGTTCAGTTGATTGTAAATCGTAAGCTACTGTGTCATGTGACCGAGATAAGTATTGCCTTTTACAGATTTACATTCTTTTTCTTTCGATACTCTGATGGACTGGTACTAGTGTGTGTTCTAGTAGTCTGGGAATGACATAACTTTATAAAAACTTTAAATCTTGACTTCTTTGACCCTTCCATTCAGGAATATTTATCATTCTAAATATAATAAACACACAATAAAACAGCTTTTTTGTTTTATGAACTACTCAAAAATGTCTATCTTAGCTTCAACCGTCGGTAAGAGTTTGTCATTTTCAATCATTTCCTCACAGAAAGAACATTATCTTCCATGTTATCGCTGAAATAAAATGGATGAAGTAGTTGTTTTTTGAGTAAACGTTGCTGTCGTTAACCTGCACCTGGTGTGAGAGAAGAAGCTGTAACAACTGAGCAGGAGATTTTAGAAACATAAATGACAAAGTGCAACAGTCCCGAGCCGCCCGGCCCTATTTCAGAAATGATTAAAAAGGCCTTGTTCGGTTTTGCACCGACGACTCCGTCTCTGTTCACCTGACAAGTGCGAGCATGTTTTCCCCAGAAATCGTTTACGACTCCACGCGAACTTCCACAGTGTTTTTGTATCGTCGGAAGAAGAACTTTCACTGTTTCTAGTTTGAAAGTCTCCAGAAATCAAATGCAATCAATTATTTTCTACACAAATGTAGTTTGTTTTCGACACAAATGTAGTCGTTTGTCGACGTTTCCAGAGACACGTTTCTGAATCAGGAGAACAAGCTCTGATGTTTATCGAAAAAGATGCCATGAGACGCCAGAAGACTCGCGGAGGTTAACTTGGGACTCGTTATTCGTGGAGCTCCCAGAGTTCAACACTGCAGCGAGAGGACGATGCAGTTGTGAAGTTCTTACATCAGCTTCTGTTTCTGTAACTGATGAACTCGTAGCAAACCTTACCTTCCATTTACCAATTTGAATTAAAAAAAAAATCCACTAAATAGTCCTTCGACGGGTTTGCTTGATTTTCTAGTTCAGTTTTAAAATGAACTAGTTCTGTCCATAGTTCATAATTCAAAATGTTCTAAAGTTTACCGCTCTAAGAATGAACTAGTTCTGTCCATAGTTGATGATTCAAAATGTTTCTATAGTTCACCGATCTAAGAATGAACTAGTTCTGTCCATAGTTCATAATTTAAAGTTTTTCTAAAATTCACTGCTCTAAGAATGAACTAGTTCAGTCCATAGTTCATAATTCAAGATTTTCTAAAGTTCACTGCTCTAAGAATGAACTAGTTCTGTCCATAGTTGATAATTGAATATGTTTATATAGTTCATCACTCTAAGAATGAACTAGTACAGTACATAGTTCATAATTTATAATGTTTCTAAAGTTCACCGCTCTAAGAATGAACTAGTTCTGTCCATAGTTCATAATTCAAAATGTTTCTAAAGTTCACTGCTCTAAGAATGAACTAGTTCAATCCATAGTTCACAATTTATAATGTTTCTAAAGTTCACCGCTCTAAGAATGAACTAGTTCTGTCCATAGTTCATAATTCAAAATGTTTCTAAAGTCCACCGCTCTAAGAATGAAATAGTACAGTACATAGTTCATAATTCAAGATTTTCTAAAGTTCACCGCTCTAAGAATGAACTAGTTCAATCCATAGTTCATAATTTATAATGTTTCTAAAGTTCACCGCTCTAAGAATGAACTAGTTCAATCCATATTTCATAATTTATAATGTTTCTAAAGTTCACCGCTCTAAGAATGAACTAGTTCTGTCCATAGTTCATAATTCAAAATGTTTCTAAAGTTCACCGCTCTAAGAATGAAATAGTACAGTACATAGTTCATAATTCAAGATTTTCTAAAGTTCACCGCTCTAAGAATGAACTAGTTCAATCCATAGTTCATAATTTATAATGTTTCTAAAGTTCACCGCTCTAAGAATGAACTAGTTCTGTCCATAGTTCATAATTCAAAATGTTTCTAAAGTTCACCGCTCTAAGAATGAAATAGTACAGTACATAGTTCATAATTCAAGATTTTCTAAAGTTCACCGCTCTAAGAATGAAATAGTACAGTACATAGTTAATAATTCAAGATTTTCTAAAGTTCACCGCTCTAAGAATGAACTAGTTCAATCCATAGTTCATAATTTATAATGTTTCTAAAGTTCACCGCTCTAAGAATGAATTAGTTCAATCCATATTTCATAATTTATAATGTTTCTAAAGTTCACCGCTCTAAGAATGAACTAGTACAGTACATAGTTCATAATTCAAGATTTTCTAAAGTTCACCGTTCTAAGAATGAACTAGTACAGTACATAGTTCATAATTCAAGATTTTCTAAAGTTCCCCGCTCTAAGAATGAACTAGTTCAATCCATAGTTCATAATTTATAATGTTTCTAAAGTTCACCGCTCTAAGAATGAACTAGTTCTGTCCATAGTTCATAATTCAAAATGTTTCTAAAGTTCACCGCTCTAAGAATGAACTAGTACAGTACATAGTTCATAATTCAAGATTTTCTAAAGTTCACCGCTCTAAGAATGAACTAGTTCAATCAATAGTTGATCATTTAAAATGTTTCTAAAGACAAACGGAGAGAGTGAGACGTTCACAGGCTCCAGAATAAAGAGTTCACAGTAAAGTTCATCATGGAAAATACTCCACGTTCAGTTCATGTTGATCCAAAACATGAACTAGTTCATCGAACGTCAGTTCAGGCACAACTTTGTCGACGGAGAAACTCATCGCACCAGGAATCTTTGATGGATTTTCCTCATGGCTCCTTCTTGTCCTCGCAGCAGTGGAACGGCAGAGACACGTCGCTCATGATGACTCGGGTCGTGAACCACCGGCGCTTCTCGGCGACGGTCAACGTCGGCGACACGTCGCAGCGAAGCACGAGCCGCTACCGCTGCGTGATCCGGTCCGACGGAGGCTCGGGAGTCTCCAACTACGCCGACCTCATCGTCAAAGGTACTTCTTTTTATTTCCCCTTCCACAGCTTCCTCTCGCCTTTCATGGAGGAAGAACGATCTCAGGTAGCAAATCGATGGAGAGAGTCTTTACCTTCCCGCACACACCTCTGAGCTCGCTGTGAACTATAGGAATCAGAGCGTCTGTCCCGCTGTGAGGGATATTGATGTTCGGAGGGAGGAAGATAATGATTTTCTCAACCCGGCGATGAAGTTACAGCAGCCGCGGTCCAACCTTAAACGTATTCCGAAGCTGCTTTATATTGTCTCTCAGTTTTTTTTCTATTTTCGGAGGTTTTTATCTTGAGCTACAGATGTTTTCATGTCGTGGATTTGTCCGTCCAGAGTTCAAGATAGTCGTGGTCGACTGAAACAACACGTGTGAAATATACACTCGTTTATTTCTGAGGCGATTAGATAAGAGAGAGTGCAGACCCCTGCCAAGCAGCTCTTTTTTTTAAAAAACTCATATGTTTATATTGTTTATATCATTATTTAGTTATCATTTCAACCATTCCTGATGGTGCAGCAATAGAACTCACTTCTTCGATCTCTAAATCCGTTTTTGAGATATTTCGCTAACAGATCGATCAACTAGTTTAACAGTTGTCTCTCAGTTTTTTTTCTATTTTCGGAGGTTTTTATCTTGAGCTACAGATGTTTTCATGTCGTGGATTTGTCCGTCCAGAGTTCAAGATAGTCGAGGTCGACCGAAACAACACGTGTGAAGTTTACACTCGTTTATTTCTGAGGGGATTAGATAAGAGAGAGTGCAGACCCCTGCCAAGCAGCTCTTTTTTTAAAAAAAAACTCATATGTTTATATTGTTTATATCATTATTTTAGTTATCATTTCAATCATTCCTGATGGTGCAGCAATAGAACTCACTTCTTCGATCTCTAAATCCGTTTTTGAGATATTTCGCTAACAGATCGATCAACTAGTTTAACAGTTGTCTCTCAGTTTTTTTTCTATTTTCGGAGGTTTTTATCTTGAGCTACAGATGTTTTCATGTCGTGGATTTGTCCGTCCAGAGTTCAAGATAGTCGTGGTCGACCGAAACAACACGTGTGAAATATACACTCGTTTATTTCTGAGGCGATTAGATAAGAGAGAGTGCAGACCCCTGCCAAGCAGCTCTTTTTTTAAAAAACTCATATGTTTATATTGTTTATATCATTATTTTAGTTATCATTTCAATCATTCCTGATGGTGCATCAATAGAACTCACTTCTTCGATCTCTAAATCCGTTTTTGAGATATTTCGCTAACAGATGGATCAACTAGTTTAGACGTAACTACCATTTTTTTTTGTATTTGTTATTATTATTATTATTTCCAGGAAAATATTGTCGGAGGAAAGAACCTGTTGTTCAACTGTGATGATGTTCCTGGTTTTACCATCTGGATCCAGGGATCGTTTGAGTCACTCTCTGTGGTGCAGAAGGAACTCACAGCTTCAACTATTGCACGCACACACATACACACACCCAACAGAAACACACACACTTTTTTTTAACAGATTTTAGAAAAATACTCTGTGTGTGAGCGTTTTTTTGCGTGTGCATGAGAGTTTGTGTGTGAGGGTGAGGGTGAGAGTTTGTGTGTGTATAATAGTTTGTTACGTTTGCGTGTGCATGAGGGTTTTTACATTTGTGTGTGTGTACGTATGTGTGCATGTGACAGTGTGTGCCTCCATCTGTACTTGTGTACGTATGTGTGTGAGAGTGTGTGTGAGAGAGTCTGTGAATACATATGTGTGTGTGTGTGCATGTGTGTGGACATGTGTGTGTGCAAGTCAGAGTATGTGCTTGTACGTGTGAGTATGTATGAGTGTGTGCGTGTATTTGTAGTTGTTTATACATGTGTGTGATTTGTATGAGTGTGTTTGTATTTTTGTGAGAGTGTGTGCTTGTACGTGTGTGTGTCCATGTGTGTGTGATCTAACCCACACCCACACATAAAGATTGACACACTCATTTCTACACACACAAATTGTTACTTGTTTGGGAAAAGAGTGTGTTGCCAGAAACAAACAACACAATACAATTCCATTGCTGCTATTGTGAGTCCAGACATGTGAGCTACACAACATTTTACGTCTGGACTGAATAGAAGGAGGAAAAAAAGATTTTCTTCTGTTTGAAGCTTTTTACGAACCTTTTTAAAACAGCCTCTCAGAGTCTTGGTGCACAATTGTGTTATTTTCCTGCAGTCGCACAACAACACTTAGAGTAAAAGCCACTTTCCTCGTCCTGTTCTGCAAAAGTTCTTGAGACTTATTCCATTAATGTTATTGTAGATTTGTCCGGGACGACCTTGGAAATGGATCCGTGAGGTCGAGACGATCGGATGTAATCGGAGAGAAACATTCAATACATGTTACGTTTGTTTTTCATTCATTTATTTACTTGTTTGTTGAACATTTGATACATTTTGTTAGTGTTTTACAAAAAGTTGTACATTTTTTCATGATGGAATTTATGTTTAGATCATTTTAATAACGTAGTTGTTCAATTTTTTTTGTAACATTTATGCAACCTGTACCTCATAATAATTTGTACAATATTTTTACACTAAAATTTTGGCATTTTTTACACTTGAAAAATTGAATCGATACCATATTTTAATGCATATTGAACTACAATAAACCACATGATCTTCATTTAGATTTTCGTTTTTTGGAAAAAACTACCTTTCATGGTTGAAACCACCATGTAGTTACTGTAGCGACTCAGAGACGTGTTTTTATGACTCAAGTACTGCAAGACTCTTTGAAGTAAGGTAAGGTAAGGTAAGGTAAAACTTTATTGACCAGAAAGATCAAAAGAAACGAGTAACAACAAGAGCCTTTATATTGTTTTTCTGATTAAATACTGTATTTGACGATACTGCATCCGTTTTTACTGGATTGCAGTAACACTATTCTGACACCAGGGGAGCAATAAACAAAACAGTTGAACTTACTGATTATAGCTTTAAACGTTGATGATTCCTCTTGACTTTATTTTACGTGTAAATGTTGTAAAACTAAACTAAACTAAAGCATCTTCACACACAAATGCACATGCACGCACATAAACACACGCACACAAGCACTCACGCAAAAAACACCCATGCACAAAAACATATGCAAAACTCACACACGCACAAACACATGCACACAAACATGCACAAAACACAAGCACAAACATATATGCACAAAAACACACGTAAAACTCGCACATGCACAAATACGCACAAACAGATGCGCAAAAACACACATGCACACTCTAACCAGTGGTCAGAAACATTCACGCACACACACAGTCAAACACACAAACACACAAACACATACACACACTGACAGATGTTTTTCTCGTGCTTCTCATTTGTGCGTCACTTGAAGAACAGATGTAGCCTCAGCCCCTGGTGCACTTGGGTCACAACTTTCTCTCAGGGCATGTAGGTGTCAGCTGTGTGTGTGTGTGTGTGTGTGTGTGTGTGTCTGTGTGAGTGTGTCTGTGTGTGGTTGCGTGGCAACATGTGTAGGACTACAGGAGCTTGAATTTACGCCGACCTGTGTGACCCTGAAATGATAATGCTTCCAAGATTGAATCTGTTCTTTTCAGAGTTATAGATAAAAATGTTTGTTCATTTTAATGTAGCGACTGGAGCTCAGTTGTCTTCGTCTTCATCTTCGTCCAAAAAGACACTTAAAAACATCCAAATACCTAAGAATTGTTTGTACTAGAAACGTTCATGATATTTACCTGAACTGTAGGATGTTGGTATAACTTCTAGAATATCTACGTCAACTAAAAACTACCTAGAAATATATGTACATGTTTAAGTTTTTTCAGAACAAACTCTTATGTTGAGGCTTCGATACAAGATGGACGTTAAAGACGAGCAGTATGAAGGTATTTGGATGTTTTTAAGTGTATTTTTGGACGAAGATGAAGACGAAGACAACTGAGCTCCAGTCGCTACATTAAAATGAACAAACATTTGTGTCTTTAACTCTAAAAAAGAACAGATTACTCAACATTAGTCGACATGAGGGCGAGTAGAAAAGGTTGAACGCCTTGATAACTCAAATTATTTTCTGTTTTAGAGCCAAAACATGTTTAATTTAAACGATTAATTGAGAAAATCTTGTCGTTGATGCTTATTTGTCTCAACGTCACTGTCAGAGTGAGTCGAAGAGACGTCGCCTGAGCATCTTCTCTCTGAAGGAGAAGGCTCAAGAAGTTGTTGTTCTTCTTCTTCTTCTTATTGTTGTTCTTGTTATTCTTCTTTTTCTTCTTCTTGTTCTTGTTCTTGTTCTTCTTCAAACAAAACAATCCATTTCAAACCCGAGACCGAAGCCATCGAAGCCAGATTCCAGGGACTTCCTGTTAACATCCGTCTTCCTGCTGCTGCCACTATTTGGGTGACATTGTGGGTCAAAGATTGAAAAGTTGGAACTCGGACTGATGAGTTGGGATTTGACGGAGGAAGTTTGAGGAGCTCTGTGTGTGTGTGTGTGTGTGTGTGTGTGTGTGTGTGTGTGTGTGTGTCCTGGTGAAGACAGCTGCACAGCAGTGTAGGTGTGAGTTCTGTCTGTCAGAGATAAGACTCAGTGGGGCGTAGCAGAGATCTGGGAGAGCCACCGTCAGCCTCTGCCCTGTGGTCGCTGTGTGTGTGTGCGTGTGTGTGTAGGTGCGTGCGTGAGCATGTGTGTGTGTATACGTGCGTGAGCATGTGTGTGTGTGTGACATGTTCCGGGTGAAAAGCAGTTACATCTTTCCATGTCACCTCAGGTGGTCATATAGCTGATTGTGGTCCATGAATCCAAGTGTGTGTGTGAGTTTGTGTGTCAGCACAGGTGTGTGTTGGTCTGTGTGTGTGTTGTGTGTAGCCTGAAGCTCATTTCCAGCGTCGTCTATATGTCTGTTTCCTGATAAGGGAATCAATAGGTTGGTGGACAGCTGGGCTCAGCTCAGCTCAGCACAAAACTCCCTCTGGGTTGTGAGTTGAATCACCTGTGATGGACCTGAACGACACCTTGAGTGGCAGGCGCCGCCGCGGAAATGGAAAATGACTTTACTTATCAACTCTTTGAGATAGTCAAAGTGACTCGAGCGTTGGGGGTTTTCAAGTTGAAGGGAAATATCTGAAATTGGCATCTGGTTACATTTGGGATGTTCTCGCCCTGATGGAGGAAGTTAGGATCAGAAAAAAACATTCACTTCCTGCCAAATTGGAGACATTTTCGTCTGAAAAGATGTGATACAGTTAAAAATACAAAAATAAAAAACATTCGTTTTCTACCCTCACGTCAACTCATGTTGGATTATTTTCATTGTAATCTGTTCTTTTTAGAGTTACAGACAAAAATGTTTGTTCATTTTAATGTAGCGACTGGAGCTCAGTTGTCTTCATCTTCATCCAAAAAGACTTAAAAACATCCAAATACCTTCATAATGCTCGTCTGTAACTTGTACTGAAGCCTCGACATGATAAGAATTGATCCGAAAAAACGTATAAAATCTATATCTTTAGTTTGTTTGTAGCAGAAGCTAAAATGCTAACATGCTACACAGACAGGAAACAAAGTAAATCTTAGTAACGACTGTTTCCTGTCTGTGTAGCATGTTAGCATTTTAGCTTCTGCTACAAACAAACTTAAAATAGATCAATTCTTCTTGTTGAGGTTTGTCTATAATTCTAAAAAGAACAGAAAATAATTTCGGTTTGAGTAGAAAATGAGTGAAGTTTGAATTCAAAACTTTTTGTTTAAAAACTGGTTCAAGATCTTGATTTTGTTCAAATAAACACCATGAAGGTTTCCACTCCAGGCTGCATTAGAAAATATAATTGTTGTCGAGATGAAGTCGATGCTAAAGAAAGAGAGTTGAAGGAAAATATACTCGTGGTTCAAGGAGAAAAACATGTGTTTTTGTGTTGATGCAGTAGAACAACAACATTTGTTTTGTGAACTTTACATTCCAAGGCAACAGAGTTCACTGTTTTCTCAACATCCTTTTTTTGTTTTCATTCAAAATCTGTTTATATTTTTGAGGCAAAACTTTAAACATGTATTAAAATCAATTCCTTTGAATAAATATTTTTTCACATAATGTTGATTCTTTTGCCTGTTTTGATGCGAATACCATGACTATGTATCGCACAGTTAAACCTGGTCAAGAATCAGAGCCGCCAGTTTTTGCTCTTTGTCTGTCTGTCTGTCTGTCTGTCTGTCTGTCTGTCTGTCTCTCTCTCTCTCTCTCTGTCTGTCTGTCTGTCTGTCTGTCTGTCTGTATGTCTGTCTGTATGTCTGTCTGTCTCTCTGTCTGTCTGTCTGTCTGTCTGTCTGTCTGTCTGTCTGTCTGTCTGTCTGTCTGTCTGTCTGTCTGTCTGTCTGTCTCTCTCTCTCTCTCTCTGTCTGTCTGTCTGTCTGTCTGTCTGTCTGTCTGTCTGTCTGTCTGTCTGTCTGTCTGTCTGTCTGTCTGTCTGTCTGTCTCTCTGTCTGTCTGTCTGTCTGTCTCTCTCTCTCTCTCTCTCTATATATATATTTTAGTTAAATTATAAAATGAAGCTCTTTTTAAAGTCCGAGACTTTAAAGTCAAACAAAAGCCAAAATCTTTCAATATTTTGCCAAAAAACATCATAACTTATACAAAATCAAATATAAATCGTGACTCGTAAATGTGTTGCGAAGGGAATTTTTGATCCAAGTAATAATTCACTTCCTCCTCCAAGTCTGTGTTTGCACAAGAGTGTGCGTCTGCATGTGTGCGAAGCTTGTAAACGTGTGTGTCTGTGGTTGTTGGTATTCCTCGTCCGTCGCCCTTTCATGTGCGAGTGTCGGCGAGTGTCGGCGAGTGTCGGCCGGACACGAGACGCTTCACACGGAATCCTGGAGCAGAGACACATAAGTAATGCATGAGCAGGTATGTCGGGGCGAGCCGGGGAGGAGCGCGGGAGTGTCAGGTGCACACGGAGAGCAGGGTGAGCAGCAGGATCACAGGGAACAGAGGTGAGCTTGTAGCGAGCGCGAGACGAGTTGAAACAAGAGGCGGAAGCCTGGGATGATGGAATGGAAATGAGAGGAGGTGAAACAGTGAAGCAGGAACATGAAAGAGAACAGAAACCAGGAGGTTCAGAAGTGGACCTCGGGAGTCTCTTCATGGTTCTTGTAGAGCAGGACAGAAGAAAGATCTTGAACCTTGTCAATAAATTAGGGAAACACTTACTTTTATACTTTTGTTTCACGCTGGTAAAAACAACCCACATGGGTCTGAATTACAAGATTAAAGTCGAGCTTAAAGATCAACGACTCAATGACCATGTTTTACACTTTATTACTTTATAAAGTTGCTCTGAAATCTGGACGGACGAGAGGTTACGAGAGTCCATCATGACGTAATAATGGCTTCACTCCTCCAACAGTTTTTACAGAATCAAAACAAGACTTTGAATTTGAAAAACACGTCAAATTGTTGTTCTTTTGGCAACTATTTTCTACAAATTCACGTTTAAAAAAAAAAAAGAAATGTTATTTGAAATAAATGTCATAATTAAATGTTAAAAGATTTCAATGTCAAGAAATAATTCAGTGTAAGAAATTTGCTGTAAAAGAAAACGAACATCCGGTCGACCAGGGAGAAGGAATCGACCGACGGGTCACAGGAAGTAGGCGTGACCAATAGCAGCCAAACACGCGTGACCTTTGAGTGACAGCGGGGATCGATTGCTTCTCCCTGGTCGGCCTGTTAACGCTGATTTTATTTAAACACTACATTTATTTACATTTCATTTTTTTTATACATTGAACTTCACACTCAATCTATTCTCACTTTGATCAATAATAGAAGAAAAAAATTGAAAATGAAATTTGATGTTTTTTAAAGTTTAGAATTTTCTTTAAAACTGTTGATATTAATGTTAATTTCTAGTACGAAGGCACACGTTTACTTCCATTAACGTCTCATCCTCAAAAAGAACCATAGAAATAAATACATTTAATTTAAAGGGGCTTCGAGGCCAAAGCTCCAGCCTATCCCAGCTACCTGGGGTGAGAGGCAGGGGGGGACACCAGAACAATAAGTCAAGCTCCTGTGTGTGTTTGTTCTCCCCGTGCCTGTGTTGATCTCCTCGGGGTACTCCGGTTTCCTCCCAGAGTTCAACACAGTGTTGCAAGGATTTATTGACGAACAAACGACTGTCGGGATCAGAATGTTTGAATCTTTACGGAAACGAAAAGAGACACAAACGTGATTTCAAACCTTTTGTCTGTTTGTGTTTTTTTTCCTCACGTCTTTGTTGGCGTGGAGTGTGATTTCAATCTCCGCGACGGATAATTACACGAAGTATAATCATCAACTTGAAACCACTGCAATCACAGACGATGTTGACGAACCATCGGCAACAAACACACAAGTGGTTCAATAAATCATAAACGTATTAACATTAACGATAACATTTGATTAAAGAGCAAACATGTATTTATTGACTCGATCGATCTGCATCAGTTTGTCATTAAATAGTTGAGAAAAAAACCTTTAAACTATTAATATATTCAGGTTGTGAATTAAGTTTGTCGTACATCATTTATTGAAGGACCAGTCGACATCGTTTATTCATCATTTAATGCATACATGCATAAACATTAATTCAAATTAAATACATGTATTACAAGAGGAAAAAAAACAAGAAACATCTTAAGACGTTTTTATTTGTTCAGGCTTTTCCTTGATTTTCTGGAACTCCTGTTGTGTTATCAGTTTTATCTTGACCTTTAAAGTATGTACTTTATTGAATATTGTTTTGATTGTTTAAGCGCTTTGTGACCCTGGTCTGGAAAAGCGCTATATAAATAAAAATGACTTACTTACTTACTTATATGTTTGCATTTCAAATGTAAAGTGTAATAAAAAAATAATTTGATAGATGCTGCACAAGTTGAATACAATAATTAAAGTAAAACATTCACTACAAAAAACAATAAAAAATTAAAAAACCAACACAATAGTTCCATTATTATTATTTTTTCTAAAAACATTTCCTGTTCGGAATAACCATGAGGAAGTAGAGTCTGTGATTTTTTTTGTAGTTTTTTGGATTTATTTATTTTTTTTTTTTAACTATTACTCATTACTTTTAGTAGTTTTAGTTTTAAGTAATTACTAAAAATAAATATAAAAAGGACGAATAAATACAACAAAATAATGACAAAAGCCAAACTATTTTTTTTTAATTTAAACAAAATGTTAAGCTTTGTTTAATACTGAGTACTTTTTAATATTAAAGCAAAGTCTAAGGGATTATTTTTCGTTATACGTTCTATTGATTATCACTGTCTTGAAGGTGATTTGTCACTTTGTGACCCGAGACGCTCGTTACTGTCAAGTTTAGGCGAAATATGAACCTGTTAACTCGTGGAAAAAATGTTTTTACGTGAATATAAAACGCCTACGTCACCACAGGTGGTCATAATGTATCGGCTCAAACCGAGGGTTAGTTCAGGATCAGTGGTTGAACTTGTTGAATATACAGAATATTTTCATCTGGTTCGAAGAACCCGATAAAGACTTGTCTTCTCTTCTTGACAATGGCGGTGATTGACTGAACCACGTGTCACTTCCTGTCTCGTCCCTCGTCCGCCTCTTGATTTCCTCCCTCGGCTGATGAGCCGCTCGACGCGCCGGAGGTTGATTGGTAATCAGAGCGAAGGCTATTTTGATAAACGACACAATCACGTCTTGTCGTGGTTACTTCTTTAATCTCGCTGTATTTATCGTTCTTTCCTTCCTGCGAACGAGTGCATGATGTTCGACTGTCGTTTGTTTCCTTCCCTCGAGTGACGATCGAGATCCATCGACACGTCCTTTAGTTTAACATCAAGGTTTTTATCGAGAGACAACGGTTTTAAACAAGTGAAGCCAACGCTGAGGAGCAAAAGTTACCTGCAGTTCTTTAAGTGTCCACTTGAGGCTGGGCAGCAGAAGATACATCAAGCCAGAATACTGACTTTTTACGGCATTAAAAATCATATTTAAACACTAACGACGCACACTATACTTAATATATACTGTATATATTAATCTGTTTTTTTTAGGTATTATTCATTGTTATTAAATATTATGGGGCGTGCTTACGTTAGGTGTGTCCAAAATCACGCACTTCTGCATGTGCACTTACACACGTGTGTCTACATTGAATAGTGTGCTATGCACACTGAACTGGCGCACTTAAACGGCCAGAAAATCGAGTGTGGATCGATGGACACTTTCCTCCCTCGACGACCTCCATCTTAATGACGTAGATGACGACTATTTTGACCACAAAACAACACAACAACAACAGTAATAACACTAATGAACACAATTTAATAACTTGTTTCAATAGGAGAAAAGTGTTGACAAGTGTCAGTGATAGAGTTTCAACGACAATCAGTGTTAAAAAGTAGTTGAAGTTGTCGAGTCATTTCCTGTAAGTGTGTAGCAGCAGAGTTTGATGTGAGACAGAACTACACTGTAAGTGTGTAGCAGCAGAGTTTGATTTGAGACAGAACTACACTGTAAGTGTGTAGCAGCAGAGTTTGATTTGAGACAGTACTACACTGTAAGTGTGTAGCAGCAGAGTTTGATTTGAGACAGAACTACACTGTAAGTGTGTAGCAGCAGAGTTTGATTTGAGACAGTACTACACTGTAAGTGTGTAGCAGCAGAGTTTGATTTGAGACAGAACTACACTGTAAGTGTGTAGCAGCAGAGTTTGATTTGAGACAGAACTACACTGTTAGTGTGTAGCAGCAGAGTTTGATTTGAGACAGAACTACACTGTAAGTGTGTAGCAGCAGAGTTTGATTTGAGACAGAACTACACTGTAAGTGTGTAGCAGCAGAGTTTGATTTGAGACAGAACTACACTGTAAGTGTGTAGCAGCAGAGTTTGATTTGAGACAGAACTACACTGTAAGTGTGTAGCAGCAGAGTTTGATTTGAGACAGAACTACACTGTAAGTGTGTAGCAGCAGAGTTTGATTTGAGACAGAACTACACTGTAAGTGTGTAGCAGCGGAGTTTGATGTGAGACAGTACTACACTGTAAGTGTGTAGCAGCAGAGTTTGATTTGAGACAGTACTACACTGTAAGTGTGTAGCAGCAGAGTTTGATTTGAGACAGTACTACACTGTAAGTGTGTAGCAGCAGAGTTTGATTTGAGACAGAACTACACTGTAAGTGTGTAGCAGCAGAGTTTGATTTGAGACAGAACTACACTGTTAGTGTGTAGCAGCAGAGTTTGATTTGAGACAGAACTACACTGTAAGTGTGTAGCAGCAGAGTTTGATTTGAGACAGAACTACACTGTAAGTGTGTAGCAGCAGAGTTTGATTTGAGACAGAACTACACTGTAAGTGTGTAGCAGCAGAGTTTGATTTGAGACAGAACTACACTGTAAGTGTGTAGCAGCGGAGTTTGATGTGAGACAGTACTACACTGTAAGTGTGTAGCAGCAGAGTTTGATTTGAGACAGAACTACACTGTAAGTGTGTAGCAGCAGAGTTTGATTTGAGACAGTACTACACTGTAAGTGTGTAGCAGCAGAGTTTGATGTGAGACAGTACTACACTGTAAGTGTGTAGCAGCAGAGTTTGATTTGAGACAGAACTACACTGTAAGTGTGTAGCAGCAGAGTTTGATTTGAGACAGAACTACACTGTAAGTGTGTAGCAGCGGAGTTTGATGTGAGACAGTACTACACTGTAAGTGTGTAGCAGCAGAGTTTGATTTGAGACAGAACTACACTGTAAGTGTGTAGCAGCAGAGTTTGATTTGAGACAGAACTACACTGTAAGTGTGTAGCAGCAGAGTTTGATTTGAGACAGAACTACACTGTAAGTGTGTAGCAGCAGAGTTTGATTTGAGACAGTACTACACTGTAAGTGTGTAGCAGCAGAGTTTGATTTGAGACAGTACTACACTGTAAGTGTGTAGCAGCAGAGTTTGATGTGAGACAGTACTACACTGTAAGTGTGTAGCAGCAGAGTTTGATTTGAGACAGAACTACACTGTAAGTGTGTAGCAGCAGAGTTTGATTTGAGACAGAACTACACTGTAAGTGTGTAGCAGCAGAGTTTGATTTGAGACAGAACTACACTGTAAGTGTGTAGCAGCAGAGTTTGATGTGAGACAGTACTACACTGTAAGTGTGTAGCAGCAGAGTTTGATTTGAGACAGTACTACACTGTAAGTGTGTAGCAGCAGAGTTTGATTTGAGACAGAACTACACTGTAAGTGTGTAGCAGCAGAGTTTGATGTGAGACAGTACTACACTGTAAGTGTGTAGCAGCAGAGTTTGATTTGAGACAGAACTACACTGTAAGTGTGTAGCAGCAGAGTTTGATTTGAGACAGAACTACACTGTAAGTGTGTAGCAGCGGAGTTTGATGTGAGACAGAACTACACTGTAAGTGTGTAGCAGCAGAGTTTGATTTGAGACAGAACTACACTGTAAGTGTGTAGCAGCAGAGTTTGATTTGAGACAGAACTACACTGTAAGTGTGTAGCAGCAGAGTTTGATGTGAGACAGAACTACACTGTAAGTGTGTAGCAGCAGAGTTTGATGTGAGACAGAACTACACTGTAAGTGTGTAGCAGCAGAGTTTGATGTGAGACAGAACTACACTGTAAGTGTGTAGCAGCAGAGTTTGATGTGAGACAGAACTACACTGTAAGTGTGTAGCAGCAGAGTTTGATGTGAGACAGAACTACACTGTAAGTGTGTAGCAGCAGAGTTTGATGTGAGACAGAACTACACTGTAAGTGTGTAGCAGCAGAGTTTGATTTGAGACAGAACTACACTGTAAGTGTGTAGCAGCAGAGTTTGATTTGAGACAGAACTACACTGTAAGTGTGTAGCAGCAGAGTTTGATTTGAGACAGAACTACACTGTAAGTGTGTAGCAGCAGAGTTTGATGTGAGACAGAACTACACTGTAAGTGTGTAGCAGCAGAGTTTGATTTGAGACAGAACTACACTGTAAGTGTGTAGCAGCAGAGTTTGATTTGAGACAGTACTACACTGTAAGTGTGTAGCAGCAGAGTTTGATTTGAGACAGAACTACACTGTAAGTGTGTAGCAGCAGAGTTTGATTTGAGACAGAACTACACTGTAAGTGTGTAGCAGCAGAGTTTGATTTGAGACAGAACTACACTGTAAGTGTGTAGCAGCAGAGTTTGATTTGAGACAGAACTACACTGTAAGTGTGTAGCAGCAGAGTTTGATTTGAGACAGAACTACACTGTAAGTGTGTAGCAGCAGAGTTTGATTTGAGACAGAACTACACTGTAAGTGTGTAGCAGCAGAGTTTGATTTGAGACAGAACTACACTGTAAGTGTGTAGCAGCAGAGTTTGATTTGAGACAGAACTACACAATCATCGACGCTTGACAGCAGTTTTCATCAATTGAAACAAGTTATTAATTTCTGTTTCATTGTGTTATTACTGTTGTTGTGTTGTTTTGAGGTAAAATGAGTGTTTTCTCGAGACATTTACGTTGGTATCTGCTGGAAGTAGTGACGTTTAGCGACAAAGTGCTCATTACATTGCAAATACCTTTTCACACACTGCTCATCGGGATGCACTTGTGTACTCAAAATATTGCAGTGTAAGTGCAGAAGTGTGCAATTTAGGACAGACCTAAATATGTGATGATTTATTTTTCTCTCTGTTTCATTGAATTCATTTGAGACTCAGAGGAAACATTTGATCATGAATTTTTTGAATAAAGTTGTGTTTTTGAAAGTGAAGTACACACACTGATGGATCATGGATTCACCAGATCGTGTACTCACTGACATCAGAGATACTTCATTCATAATTCCCTGACTGTAGTAGTATCTACAGGCCTGTACCTGTCATGTGACCAGACCTTCTGTACACAAGACTGTAATAACAAGTTTGTTACAACATTTTGTGTTGTGTTGTTCTTGCTTGTATTGTGTCCACGTTCCCTCCTCTAGTTGTGTTACCACTTCAAGGATTTTCACAAAGTTAATTTGTCGCATCTTGTTACGAGTGCGTCGGGGGTTCCTGTCCTTCTGCTTCATCGGGGCGCCAGGTTGCGTGTCACTGGGGGGTCCCTGGATCGGGTCCCTGCAAATGAGTTGTTGGTGGGAGGCGAGGGAGACCCCGGGGAGGAGACAGACGAAGGGTTCGATTCATCAACCTTCTCCGTCGCCCCCCCGAGGAACATCAGGAGCGAGTGACGAGCGTCGACTTTCTGTTGGATCAGCAGAAAACACGGAGCGAAGCGAGTCTGAAGCTGAACTTGTTTGTCGTTTACGTTCAGATTAAATACACTCATTAGTAACAGCTACTAAAAAAACAACATGAATTGATGTATTTTCATTTCAAAAGTTAATGCGTAATACTATAGTAATTCATTCATTCATTTTCTACCACTTTATCCCTTATGGGGGTCGTGGGGAGACTGGAGTCCATCCCAGTGTCATAGGGCGAGAGGCAGGGGACACCCTGGACAGGACACCAGTCTGTCTCAGGACACACAAAGACAGACAACCATTCACACACACACTCATATTTACGGACAATTTCCCCCAAAGTTCTCAATCAACCTCTGTATGTTTTTGGACTGTGGGAGGAAACCGGAGTGTCCGGAGTAAACCCAGGCAAGTTGGCTTGGCCTGGAATTGAACCAGCAACCTTCTTGCAACACTATAGTAATTGATTCATTTAAATTAGATTGTAAGATGTTTGAATGAAAACTGACAAGTAAGTTGCTAACAGCTAGCAATGGTTAGCATCATTAACAGCGGATAAACTGATAATACATCAATTTCTACAATTCTACAACAAGTACTGAGGATTCAGATGGTTAATGTGCACTAGTATAAAAGTGTAGTATAGAAATGAATTATTTAAATTATTATTTATTAATAATCATTGAAGTCATTCAAGGTAAATTGTTGATCTGTGGCATAATTTGTTTTATGATAAGAGTCAAATATGTTGCTATCAGCTATCAGCTAGCAACAATTAGCGTTATGATTAGAAGTATAGTTGTTATAGTTGTTAATACAATACATTTAAAATAAATAATAAGATATTCTTATCATTTTTTAAGAGCTTTAAATGATGACACCTTCATTTTTGGCTTCCTTTTTTATTCAAAAGAGAGTAAATTGCTATAACTTAGCAGTTAGCAACAATTAGCTTCATATAGTAAAATGATCATGTGTAGTATAGTTGTTAATACATTACATTTAAATGAAATTATAACATATGTATCTTTTTTTGGAGCTTAAAAAAGGGGATTATGGCTTCATCTTTTATTCAAAAGAGACAAGTAATTTGCTATGAGATGGCAGTTAGCAACGATTAGCATTACTAGCAAAAAGGTGGACGAACAGATAATAAATACAAGTAAGTTGCTAACAGTCGTGGCTAACAGCTAGCCACGACTGTTAGCAACTTACTTGTCTTTTTTTATTCAAATATGATAACTAGCACAACAGTGGACAAACGTATAAAATGGAAAATAAATAACTTGTAAAACACCAAATGAATCATTTTAAATCCCAGAATACTTTGTGAATTATAATCTGTCATGAATCCATCAAAATAATACATGTCCGTTTCTATTCAACATGTTCTTTTTCATCCACCCTTCCTTAAGCCAACTGCACAGTGGCTGTCATCGTGAAAAAAAAGGAAGTCATAAACCAGTCGCGGGCTTTTAGTCCTGACAGAAGCTATTATTTTAAGAGTATAACGCGGCTGTCAGCGGCAGTTCAGCGACATGATGGATGAAAGCGAAAGGTTGGGAACTCTTCCTCTGAAGTGTTTCCTTCACCGGCGGCTGTTTTCCGCGTTAATGCTAAATGCCTCCTTTCACTCTCCATCTCCGTCTCGTCGCGATGTTAGGCCGTCAACTCCGCTTTCCCGGAGCGCCGACACATCCATCAATCGCTCCGGCCATGTTTAACACGCGACCCGGAGACGCCGGCGCCGCCCGAATCGACGCCGCCGTAACCAGGATGGAGCGCCGGGCGCTCGCTCACACTGGAGCCGTAAAAGTTGTTAAACGTGGAGAAGAAGAGTCCGGTTTAAAGAGGCTTTTTATGACTTGAATCAATTTTGTAGAGAAAGTTTGTTTTCATTTCATGGTCTTTGAAGAATCGTCTCTCGTGAGACGTTTTCAAAAGTGGCCGAAAAAACCCTGTTTTTTATTTTGTTGCTCGTGGAAAGATGACAGTAGTTTGTGCCATATTTTGTGTCCGATCTTTTAACTAGAAATGATCGGTTAATTGCGATTAGTTAATCATATTTATATGGAAGTATATCAGTGACAAAGCATTTTATTATTAATTAATTTTCATTAAAAAAGGTTGTTTTTCAAACATTGGAAATTATTTAAGCCAATTTTATTCATTTTAATTGGATTATTTGTCAAATATTTTCTATAATGAAAGGTTGAATTTGTTTATCCTTTCTTTGAATAATTTATTTAAATTAATTTGAAAATTTTGGCACAATTGAACCAACATTTTTAAATTGTATTTAAAAGGCTACCTGTTAAAAATATGTATTAAAAAAAATGTATTTTTAAGAGTTTATTGATAATAATATCAAACTGTGTATTTTTTTCAATTTCATTAAAAATATATATTTTATTTGATTTCAAGGATTAAATATACAAATTCCATTATTAAATTATTAAATAAAACATATTAAAACATATGCAAACTATTGAATTAGTATATTAAGAATAAATGCTCAAAAAACAACAGCAACCTTTCAATAGAACAAATTCAAAGTTTCAACATTTTAAATCTAAAATTTAAACTTCAATATTCCAATGACACTGATATACTTTAAACAATTAGTCATTATTTATTTTTCAGCTCAAAAATCTCGTGAAATTTATTTTTGAGATAAGAAAAGATTCCATAGATCCATTAAATATAGATAATATTGACTTTATCGCGCACAAGTTTCCATCATTAACAAGTTTTCCTTCCTCTCTCTCAACAGCGCCACCTACGCCCATCGCACCGCCAGAGCTACTGGCCGTCGGCGCCACCTACCTGTGGATCAAACCCAACGCCAACAGCATCATCGGAGACGGGCCCATCATCCTGAAGGAGGTGGAGTACCGCACCACCTCGGGGAACTGGGCCGAGACCCACGTGGTGGACGCGCCCACCTACAAGCTCTGGCACCTGGACCCGGACGTGGAGTACGAGATCAAGGTCCTGCTGTCCAGGCCCGGCGAGGGCGGGACCGGACCTCCGGGGCCACCGCTGGTGACGAGGACCAAGTGTGCAGGTAGATCTGAACTCCAGCTTCCTCTCGCCGTCCAAGAATAAACCTAGAAAAGATAAGCTTTCATCAGAGAACAAATAGAAGATGATGATAATTGCGGTGTTGAGATGGTTCCCATGGAGACGGCGGGTTGTTCAAGGGCCCGGCTGACGGAGGAGGTCCTGTAGGGGGCAATCATGCCTGGAGGTCATGGGGTCGAGGACGACACAAGTGGCAATTCATTAAACAAAGAGCGAGTTTTAATCAAATCTCTGATGGATCCAACTGTCAAACATCTTAACATCTACCAATCATGTTCCACCATTATTAAATGACCTTGTTTTGATGAGGTATATATATAAAAAGATATTGTTAATGAATACGTAATGAATATATTTATTAAGAAACTGGATAAACCAGAACAATTAAGTATAAAGTATAAATTAAAGTGAAAGTTTATCACTCATTTTCTACTCACCCTCATGTCGACTCATGTTGATTATTTTATGAGTTGGATTATTTAAATTAATTTAGAATAGTAATGTTCTTTTTAGAGTTTTATACACAAATGTTTGTTCATTTTAATGTAGCGACTGGAGCTCAGTTGTCTTCGTCTTCGTCCAAAAAACACTTAAAAACATCCAAATACCTTCATACTGCTCGACTGTAACGTCCATCTTGGATTGAAGCCTCGAAGTAAGGAATTGTTAAAGAAAAACTTAAACAAGTCTGTATTTAAAGCTTGTTTTTAGTGGACGCTGCTTGGTTAGTAGCTAGGTTAGCAGCTAGGCCATTATCCCAATATATATACAGTATATAGATATATAAATATCGCAAGCACTTCCATTGTAGACCGTTTATCTGGAGTACTTACTGTCCGTGTCGGATGATGGTCTAGCTGCTAACCTAGCTGCTAGCCTAGCCGCTAACCTAGTGGCTAGCCTAGCTGCTAACCTAGCTGTTAGCCTAGCTGCTAACCTAGATGCTAGCCCAGCTGCTAACCTAGCTGATAGCCTAGCTGCATCTGCTAAAAACAATCTTTAAATACAGACTTGTTTAAGTTTTTCTTTAACAATTCTTCTCATGTGGAGCTTTGATTCCAAGATGGACGTTACAGTTGAGCAGTATGAAGGTATTTGGATGTTTTTAAGTGTTTTTTTGGATGAAGTCGCTTAAAATGAATAAACATTCAAAACTCTAAAAAGAACAGATTACCCTGAAAATAATCCAACATTAGCCGACATGAGGGTGAGTAGGAAATGAGTGAAGTTTGAATTAAACTATCACTTAAAATATGTGGCATAAAAAGTGATATTAAGACAAAATCATGCACTGAAATACATAAATAAATCTAAACATTGTCACATTTCTAAAGTCTTATTAATGAGCAGGAAATGTTGGAGGTTGTTTGTTCTGTAATGGTTGCGCTGATTGTTGGTGTTGATTCGCTTTGATGATCTGCATTTTCACACTTTGGTTATGGAAGGTGAAAATAACGTGTTAAACATCACACACTCGCTCCATTCTTCCCTCGCTCTCACCTTCTATTGTTTCCTTCCATCCCTCGCTCCAACCTCCTCCATCATAGGAGGAAATATTCTGCTTGTTATTGTGGGTGAGCGTGTCAAAGAAAAGCTGATGATGAACGACTTCATCTCCTTTTATTTTAGCCACGCAGCCTTTTCTTCCTCAGCGCTGATGAGATTCATCACAATTCATTTCTTTAAAAGCTTCAGACGCACAACCTGCGGTTATTGTTTCGTCAATTGTCATGTTTTTCCTCTTTAAAGCTGCGCTCACGGTCTGCTTTAATACATTTATTAGTTTAACCTTTTAATGATAAAGGAGTTTGTGACACGTATTAAGATGTGTGTCACATAAAAAAACAATAGAAAAAATATACTTTAACACTTTTATATATTCTTTAGTTTAACTAGTAATGGAATCTGAACCTATTTGTCCTTAATCTTGCAATTTATAACCTCTATCCGCCATCTTGCTTTTCACTCTTTACTTTATCTTTGCACTTACAGCGTGTGAGTTATTGTCACTATATATATATATATTATATATATATTTATATAGTGCATATACTGTATATATATACACACATTTTTTGTCAAATACTGAAAATATAGTATGTAATTTCCATGTGAATCTATACATCTATATATATATATATGTATACGTGTATATATATATAGTGGCGACAACAGCTAAGCAGTGAACAGCATGACACACAAGCCCCTGAAGTCTCCACCTCCAAGGGACACTTTGTATAAACAAAGCGGGGCATGATTACATCTGGCTGGAGCTGGAGGAGTGAAGTCATTATTACGTCATAATGGACTCTCGTAACCTCTCGTTCGCTCAGATTACAGAGCAACTTTATAAAGTAATAAAGTGTAAAACATGGTCAAGATGAGGAACTTACTTACTGTGTCTTGGAGAACATTTACTTAATGTCAGGAGAGTTGGAGTTTTTCATGAGATTAGTTATGAGACAAACGGCAAAATCAAAATAAAATATGACCGACAAACATTTTTGGAAAAACATAAACCTAACACCCCTTTTTCTCTAATTTGATAGGCTCATTATTTGAGGAAACTTTACCTAAAACAAGACTCTTGATGCATTAAAAGTGTTTTTTTTAACAAAATACAGCTTCATTCAATAGTAATAATCAATACCATGTACTTTATTTTAATGTTTGACGATAGACAGACCAATATTGGCCCTTCTGTAGTTGGGAACAGTTGCTAATGTGTAACTACAACATTTAAACATTACATCAAGAACGTTCAGCCTGAAAGATGACAAATATCTAAAAAAAAAAGTGCAACTACTGGAGAATAATGGACTTTTTTGTTCTACTGTTCATGTTGAAAACAAGTGTACAGGTTTGAAACTATGATTTAAAATCTGTTTACAAGACGTCGAAGGGAAGCGCTTTGTTGTCGCCACCTTTGTCGGAGACGAGAAGAAGGAAGACGCGAACATGTGTTCCTGTGCTAGTGGCGCAATATTTGCCTGTCACAAGTGTTCAAAGGCTGCTCGGCGGGATGGTGAGTGTGTGTCCTCGCCTGATGCGATGCGAGCAGGCAGGTATGACAGATGTTCACAAGCCTGCTAGCGCCTGAGTGTGTGTGTGTGTCTGCGCACACCTACTGCGCTCACCTCTCCGTTCAGGTGAGCGTCAGGAAGGTAGCTCGGGCGGCAGAAAATAATCAGCAGCGTCGACGTGACGGCCGTCCACTGATCGGTTGTGACAACCCCGGGGGTTGGGATCGGCGAGCGTGAAATGGATGTAAAAAGTAAATATCGTGAAACCAAGATTAAAAACCGACGTTTAAATTGAACGACGCAATTAGATTATTTGCAGAGGACTTTCCACTTCCTGGTCACGATGGCCCCGCAGTCTGGTTTTAATTGTTAATCTGCTGTCGCTTCCATTTAACGGCGGGCGCAGGAAATAATGCGATAGAACGCGGGAGCGGCTGGACGGAGGGTCCGCGTCTGACAGGAAGCATCTTCTGCATCTTTAGCTACAGCAGCACTAATTGATGTCGACCATTAGACTCGTCCTCGTCCCTCGTCTCGGGGGATGATTCCAGATAAACAGCTCCAGGCTCGGCTTCTGATCGCCGAGACGTCCTGTCGCTCTGACTTCTCCTCAAAATCCAATCCAAAACTTTAATGATCCATTTAGTCCTGATTAATTTTGAAAGGAAAAAAATGATGTCAAACAATTAGCGAGATGATTGTCTCGGAAACATCTACTCAGAGTCGGGAACTTCCTGATGAGCTTGAACTCCAGAAGCAACCGGATCGTATTCCGGCGTAAAAAAATAAGGAGATAATTGTCCAATCAGGACGTCTGTCTGTCACGCTGCCGGAGTCAGAATCGTCATCTGGAACCTTCTGACGCGACGAGAAACTCTCACCATGGAACCACAACATTGCAGTGACGTCTCTATTGTGTGGAAATCCAACAGAAGCCACTTCACCACACGTCTGGCTGCCATCGCTCACACGAGGATTCAGGCCATTTCACCCACAACCCCGGGGACTCCCACCGGGGTCCGGGTGTTTCTCTTGGCTCCGAACATTAGCGGTGAGGACCGGATTGACGGGGGATCTTCACCATCTCCCCTCGAGGTGCGTGGAGGAGGCGGCCTTGATGGTGATTGATTTTTATAACGCCGCTCCTCCTCGCTATCGACGGCGTCCATCACTCCTCTCTCTCTTCTCAAGGATTAGGAATAATTCATCTTGTTGTTTTGTGTTATTTTCTTCTCCCTGACAAATGAAACCCGGTGGACCAGTCGGTCCTTTAATCAGAAAAGACCTCCGTGAGTTTTTCATCCTTCTTCTCGTGTCTTGACACGTCCGCGAGTCGTCTTTCGTTCTGGTCAAGGACGGTTTGTTCTCGCGACGTCGATACTTGCAACTCTGCGTTTATTAGCATCGTGGAGAAGAAGGTTAAAGTGATTCACTCATTTTCTACTCACCCCCATGTCAATTTAGAGTTGGGATTATTTCAGAGTAATCTGTTCCTTTTGGAGTTATAGACAAAAAATGTTTGTTCATTTTAATGTAGCGACTGCAGCTCAGTTGTCTTCGTCTTCATCTTCGTCCAAAAAGACACTTAAAAACATCTAAATACCCCCAAACTGCTCGTCTGTAACGTCCCTCTTGTATTGAAGCCTCAATATCATGAGAAAAATAAACAAGTCTATACTTTAAGATCGTTTTCAGTGGAAGCTAAAAGGCTAACATGCTACACAGACAGGAAACACTCCCAGTATAGACGGCGGACCCTCATCTTTCCCTGGACGACCCACTCAGTAGTAGATCCCCATGAGTGTCACTGTTAAGACCAAACTGTAGTTTCATTTATTTCTGTTGTCGCTGTCGGTTTATTTTTACAAAATACATTTCCAGTAAGACAAACCAGGAAATCGATCTAATAAGACCCTTACTGTTGTTTTGGGGGCCGGGGCTGGAGACATTTCAATTTTCACGACTGTTAACAGTTACAATTTTACAACAGTGGGAGGAGCCATGAACTTTTTTTATTTTTAAACCTATACTAGGTTTTAAATTGCTGCTTAAGCTCTGCTTGTTAGCCTGTCCAAAGGTACGATAGTTTATTGTGATATGAGAATCTCACTTTACATTCTTTATAAAAAAAATAACACAATAAATAAAAGTCCAAGTTGACTGTTTACTTAAATCAATAGCGTGTGTGACCGTCCCTTCAAAACTGTTCCGGGTCCAGACGGAAGTGAAGTCTAATCAACTGTTTAATGACCCGTTATAAAGTTTCATTGAAATCAACAGTAAAATAAACCGACACATACAGACGGTTCAACACAGAAAATCACGTGACCTGGCGAAGGTAATATTAGTCTTCATGGTATTACAATGTTGACGTCTGAATTCCATCTCATTTAGACCAGAGTTCAGAGTCAAGAGGCAACTCAAGAGACTTTCCACCATAGTCTGTCGTGGTTGGATTTCTTTATTAACGATTAGCTTTTCACCCTTGTAAATAAAGAGTATAGAATTGGATTTATCTTTATCAAATATATCTTGAAATGGATTTAACTCGCAGCAGGTCTGTGCATGTGTTCTAGATCTACACTCTGGTTGATGGAACCTGATAGCAGTCAGGAGTCAGCAGGAACAGGTCCTTAAGTGGTGCTAATGGAGGTCAAGTGCAGATCATTGGCTGAAATGTGACATTAAATTGTCTTTATTGGATATTTAATCAGCGATTCAACCCACAGACTTATTCTGTGCATCTGCTCCGGACACACAAGTCCTGATCTTAGACCTGGTATCTCCACAGACCGTCCACTGTCCAAGTCAGTTGAACTCCCAAACTTTATTTAAACTCTCTTATATTGTCCTTTTCAAGTCCCTCCCAATGACAAAAGTGTATCTTAGGATCACCAACGACATCCAAGAGCACACGTTCCATTGAACTTGAACTATTAAACTATAAAAACGAGTTTCTTGTCATCACAACTTTGTCTCAACATGTTGAACAAGATCACTTTGTTATTTCCGTTGGTCCTAAACTGCCAATCCGTCTTTGGACGTCGATGCGGCGCCGACGCCAAACTTAATGAATCCTCGCTGAACTTGGCAGAACATCGCTTCACTTTCGCCGGCCGTTCCACTAGATTTAAACCCAGCAGGTGAATTAAAAATCCATCTTTATGGCGCATCACATTAGCCGACGCCCACATTAACATCCCTCTCATGAAAGCAGCTATTTTTCAGCGGATAAAAGTGTGGCGCTGTAAGTCTATAAACACCACATGATTTAGGCTGATATGGTTAGCCAATGTTCACATTAGAGCCCAATAAAGGGAGAGAAAAACCCACCGCGGGAGGAGATTTATCTGCGGCAGGTTCATCTTTTAAAGGCGAACGTATCAGCCAACAGTTACATTAACATCCTTCACGTAGAAAGTGAATCCAGCAGGAGTGAGGAGGAGGTGAAAGTGAGAGGAGATGCTTTCAAGTGAAAAGCTGCTATTTATAGCAGGAGCAGGAGCCAAGTGAACGTTTTGAGGCTACGTCGAGTTTCAGGTGATGTAAAGTTGAAGGAGGAGATGATGAAGACGACGATGATGATGATGAGTTTCAGAACTTTTCGTTTACATATCTGTGGATGTCGATCTCAGGTGTCGAGCTTCATGAGGTTTTATCTCCTCAACATGTATTAAAAACGTCTTTTTTGAATACAGTTTAATATCAACCAAGCGTCTCAAAGCTTTGAATCCAAAAATCATCTCTCAATCGCTCAAACGCAGCCTCTCCTGACCTTCGCCGTTAAAACCTCAGTACCGGCAGATTCTTGCAACCATTCCATGAATGAACACAATCCTCTTCAGATTCCAAACTTGATTAAGGTCTTCAGACGTCATGCACCCGATGACTCCATTAACCAGGTGGTCCTTTACTAAGAAACTCTTTTTTTTACGATCATTAAAAGCACTTTTTACCGCCAGTTAAATCTGGGTCGAGGTCACAGCGTCCAAGTTACTTTGAGGAACCGAATAAACAACAAATATTGAAGCTGGAAAACACTGAGGTGCCAGGAATCACGTCTCATAACAGGTCTTTAGTCTGGGAAGGTGTGAGGCGAGAGTAGCGTGAAGTCTGTTTATCAACATGAAACAAGAGCTAGCAGTTTATAAGTCTATATATGTATATGTGACTAAATACAAGCGTCAGATTACGCAAAAGATATTGATTTTTATAGCTAAACAAGGCTAAATGTGTCAATTTTAAGGCATTTCTTTTGCTAATGCTAACAGTTTTGCTTGGGTTTAAAAAATTAATTTGAAGTTGAACACTTGATTGAAGTCTATCAGACATTATTTTCGATTAATTTTATGCTACGCTGTTGCTAATTGTTTTTAGCAAAATGTGGTTCTATGTTAGACCCTTATTGTAACGCTTTATTTGAATGCTAATGCTAGCTTTGACGAACAAATCTAACCAGAAAAATAAACCGATAAATAGAAAAAGGTACTTTTTACTCCTTTAACAACAACCCAGGATCCCCAAAACATCTTGTAATTTGTTCAAGAGGTTTTCACTTATTCCGTAAAAAACTAACCAATAAAATCTAAATTATTTTACAACAAAATGATCGGTAAATAATTGAATCCCCTCAAACAAATACTAAACTATTCTATTCTTCATAACTTACTCTCTTTTTGTCAATTATGTAAGAATATAAATAATCAAAAAGTAAAAATGTATAGTTTCATATGATGTGGGTTATTGCGGCTAATAAAAATATAAATAATGCTAAATAAAAAGAAAAAAGATGAGTTATAAAAACTATCTTGGATGCATAATGCAGTATTAAAAGCTGTGGAACCTGAATTATTGCCTTTAATAAATAAACCAAAAAATGTTCTACTGCATAAAACATTATAACATCGAAAATATACAATTCCGAGTGTGGGATTCGAACCCGCATCTTCCAGATCAAAAGCTCTACCGATTGAGTTCACTAGTGACAAGCTTTAAGTAGACCATGGATGGATGAGTGTTTCATTGTCCTCACTGTAGATACAAGATAACCTGACACACAATGAATCTGCATAATCCAGGTGTTCCCCTAAATATCATGCAGTAAAAGTACTTCCTGTCTCCCTGC